>NW_028227299.1:77500-247500 GCF_978045245.1 Mus caroli
AGGAAGTACATCATTGGCCAGGAGCAATGGGAGGAGCTTTTACCTTTCCAGTAACCACTACAGCCAACACACATAAAGGAGACAGTGGGGTCAAATACATTCCATACTCACAACAGATTTATACCTAAATGGCCACATTTCAATTACTCAAGTGCCGGGGGAGGCATGTGGATCCTAGACAGGTCATGACATGTCTAGACCCTTGAAGATGACATCTTCTATTTTCAACAAATCAGGAAGACAGGAAGAAAGCAAAAGCATTCAGTCATGCTACCTTCAGGAGGCAGAGTCCTTTGGCAGATTCCTGTCCATTCAGTCAACTGCCCTGAAGCTGAAGCTACTGCAAAGCAGCACCTGTCCCATGCTGAAGTGACGAATCTCAGCTGGCTGCTCTCCCACAGACACTGTCCAGTGTACATCCAGGCCTTCCCTGTACAGAGGCTTTGAGAAGTGGTTCTGAGCACAAAGCACTACTACCTTCCTTCTGAGGCCTTTGGGGTATGCTAATGTGAACTGCTATTGGAATTTAATGGGCCAGTGATGTGTATCACTCATGATGGAAAGCTCTTCCTAAGCTCTCACAAATTCAGACATCTACACCCCCCCCCATATTCATCATGCAGATCAGGAAAACTTAGGAAGAACCAGATACTGTTACATATTTTCCGGTCACTTAGATGTTCTTTGAATTCTTAACAGGAGGGAGAGCATCGCATTTGTTGTCCTTATTTACCCTAACCAAAGCTCATAGCTTTGCTGCTGGTTAGTAGTTACAGGAAGGTAAAAGCATCTATCCACTTAAGGATAACACATGACAAACAGAAAGAGTATATAGCACAGGAAATTTGATGTTAACTTCTAACTGTCCTACCACAGTGAGTAATCAGAGATATAGGCATGGAACCATTTCATGGAAGACAATTTGAAGTGTCTTCAGGTAAAACAATGTCCAAGCACATTTATACAGAAGCAATAATAGTTTATAATAAACTATGTTCCCATTCCCTCCTTTTATATGTTTTCTAGACTATCTGGCATTGCCTTTTCAAACTGTTCCATAAAGATCCAAGCAATATATATCTCCTCACTACAGTGATAATTGTAGTAACTGATGCTGCTCAAGAAATTCATTTACTGATAATAAATGAAGCATTGCCATTTGGGTGTTGTAGAGTGGGCATGGAGTCAGGAACTGTGGAGACTCTGTGACCTCATTGCTGAATCCAGCAGAAGAGAATGTTTAAAGGGCTCTGTGGAAGGCTAGGGGCTGTGGAATGACACAGAGACAGAATGGCTCATCCCGACCCAGCTGCCTGCCTCCATTTTTGGCCTGAGAACAAACAACCACAACCAATCTTCACCTTGTATCCTGGCTTCTTGTGATCTCTCTTGAGGTCTTCTATCAGGGTGAGAAATCTTTGTCTAATTTCCAGGCTGAACTTCTGGGTCTTGGTGTTTGTATTGGGCAAAATAAACAAGAACTGCTCCAACAGGAGCAGAGTCAGGATCTGCTCCACAGAGTGTGACTGAGGCTTCAGCCACTGAAAACAAAGTCCCCAGAGTTTGCCGAAGGCCTCGTGAGGCCCATCTGCTTCATCATACTGGAACTGCCTGAAGCGCTAGACGAAGACTTCACAGGCTGCCATATTTCCAAGGCTGAGTAGAGGATCCCTGTGGGGCAGTTAATGGGTGCTTCCATTTTTCCCACTGGACGGCTCTTTCTTGGTCCTGGGGCCTCAGGTCTCAGGTGTTTCCTTGGGCCTTCAACAGGGATGCTGCCTGCAGCAGAGAGGAGGCCTCCGTGAGAAAGGAGACACGGGAGTGATAACTAACGTGTATATGGTTCCTGTCCTTTCAGCTTTCAGAACCTGATGCCAGACATGGTCTCTTCTCCAAAACATAAGTGTGCACATCCAACTCTGCAAAGAGATGTCAAAAGTTATACAAAGCATGCCCACAAACCCTTTTTGCAGACTCCTTTGAACTGTGTGTAATAGTAGGTTAGCCACTGGCCTGTGTGGCTACTGAACTTGGAATTAGTGGAAGCTGGAAGCTTTTATTCCTACCAGCAAGTATCCCTGCAGAATGTTCTCTGCTATTAGGTAGCCATGTTCTGAGCAGTCCCATGGACTGCAGCTGGGAACACCTATCCTTCTGCAGAGACACATGACTAGAACACTGCCTCTTAGGATAAGAGTACTGTCTGTTCTCACATAGGGCCCAGGTTTCATTCTCAACACCCACACGGTGCCCACAACCATTTGTAATCAAGTTCAAGGAGATCCAACAAACTCTTCTATCCTCTCCAGATACCAGGCATGCATGTATGTATATAGTCAGTCATGCGTACAGGAACATAAAACATCCATACACAATTATAAGATACAAACATTAAAACTTTAAAAGAGGTGCAGGCATCTAATCCCACTCCTCACACAATAATGGTATCCAAGTGTTTCCAAATGAAAGGAGGTTTCCAAAAGGGAAACAGCTACAGTTTCCCTGAGAAAGCCCTCCAGCTTTGAGTGTCCACTAGTAACCTTTGCAGTCAACCCTTCCTCTCTTAATCTTGTCACACCCACTAAGTGTAATGACTTCATGCCCACCTCTACCACTTTGTCTTTGCTATAACCTTCATAATAGTTTTTCTCGAAGGAAAAAAAAAAAAAAAAACAAAACACCATGTGAGGAGATGAATGTCATAAAAAATATCTCAGGATTTCCTATTGTGAAATCAATACTCAGTTCACTCCATATCTGGAGACAGGGCCTATTCTAAACATCCCTCACACATCTGTGTGCTTATCTCCCACAGGAACTTGGGAGAGAGAGAGTAGTATTGTTCTTTCCCTTTGGTATGATGAGGGTTGAGGTAAAAAAAAAAATCTTAGAGTCACTGAATTCAATGAAAGTGCTCAAAGACTGGTCTCCCCAGCTTTCAGGGCTTGTGACTACTGTGGCATTGGAGAGCTTCTTTCTCTGGCTGGATTTCAACTTCTGCCCTTGTAGCCTTTTTCCCTCTCCCCCTCAGTGACTCTTTTCCTTCCTTCCTGTTTCTGTTCCCTTTCCTAAAGCAGTTTCTTTTCTTGACATCTTCTCTAAAAGACTGGCCATGAAAATGACCTCAACCCCATTTACCCTGTAACATTTCCTTGCAAAAGTAAAGAGATACCTAGCCTGTGCATTGGTGACTCAGAAACAACTATGAGCCTATCTACAAGGAGCCTGAAAGGATTATAGTATCCAGGCACATGGAAGAGGAAAAGCCTCTATGGAACCCTTAGAAGATTCTACTTTCCTTGATCTAGATATCTAGGCTTCCAAATGAAGCCCTCTGGGTTGGTATCACCTAAGAGATGAGCATGTGATACATATCCATGATGTAATTTGAGAAACATATAAATGTTTACATATAAACACTTAAATGTAGACAATGCTGAAATCACCTACAAGCTTACTTAGTACAGTCATGGTTTACTTCGTAAGACTAAGCAAAGCATACAAAGAGAAATTGAAGTGAAGTGTCTCAAAGCTCTGGGAGAACAGATTAGTAATTTTGTTGTTTTTAAAATAAGTACCTTATTAAATATTTATAAGATAGGTGTTAGACTCCATATTTCTGAGACCCTAAGCCAAGAAATCTGTTGGTAAGCTCTGTCCCAGCTCTTTAGTGGCCAGAAACCCTCCTCCCTGTGATCCTAGGTCAAAGGCTACGTTATTAACTAGATCACACATTAATAGGTACTCTCCTCTTATGTGGTCAACATGAACATTTCATACCAAGTTGCAAACCCTTATTTCTCATATTTTGTATCCCCAAAATAAGGATTTAATTATTATAATTATTACAATTACTATTATTAGAAAAAATTACTATTATTATGACTAATAATAAAAATAGTAATATTATTATTATTATTACATTGTATGTATGAGGAATATGTGAGAATATGGCTGTACAAGTGGGTTGTGGTGCATGGGATGACTAGAGGGTGGCTTTTGGGAGTCTGAGATTCCTTCCCACTACCAAGGTTTTTTAGGATGGAACTAGGTACTCAAGATTGCACAGTGAGTGCTTTTACCTCCCACCACACACATTTGAAACCTTGTGCTCATTATAATTCATACCATTGTTTTTACCATGACACTGCCTGACTTCAAGTCCTATGAGCCCTCTCATTATAACACACAGCAAACAATGCTTCCCCGGGCAGGTTGCAACCTGTCCCTGGCTCCTAGGTCCCACCCACCTGGTCTCCATCCTTCAAGTGAATATCCAAGCTTCAGTTATGCCAACTGCCACTCTCTATTGCACATCCTTTCTCCTGCCTCCCCCATTCACAGGAACTTTCAAAGACCTATTCAGAATCATTCACCTCACCTTATACTTAGGTACTTCATGAACTGGGGCTACCAAGAATGAATATCTTCTGTCCCTTGCTCCTAGACTTGACTGATCTGCTGTCTCCCTTTTTCAAATCACTCCATGCATCAAACACCTCATGGTGCTGGCCTAACAGATCATCAGAAAAGAATCCCTTCTCAGAAAGCTGCCTCCTTTCCCCAACAGACCTATTTAGTAATGCAAAGAATCTAGCTACTTGTTGCCTATGGCAAGTCTTACTGACAGTTCAGGGGTGGGGTTAGCCAGCATCTATCATTTGAGCCTGCAATAGTTAGATGAGGGTCTGTCTAGCAGCTCATAGATACTCCCCCTCCGCCAGACCACCACCAATACACAGATTTCTCCACGTTGTGCTTACTTTGAGTAACTCTGGAAGGAGCTAGATTTTTCTCTCTGGAATCTCTGTCCCTGACATGAGAGTCTAAGACTCACTGCTGTGTTCCAATGCTGAGAGATACAAAGGAGTTGCATTCTTCCTCACACTGGCTTCAATACAAGTTTCATACTCCTTAGCCACATCTACCTTTTGAAGCTCCAATTGACCATATGTCACCTTCAGGAGGCACCTTTTGTATACACAGCTTAAGAAATCTGGGTTTTAAGGGTCAGTGTGGAAAGGTCCTAGGTCCCTGTCTCCTGATTAGGTCAGGGTTAGTGAGGTCAAACAAAGGCAGGGAAACCACACAATACTGTATGGAGCATAAATGTCTTCCTTAAAATTTGAATAAGACATTGGAACCACAAAGACTGACAGTATAACCAGTAAAATGGTACTAAGACAGAATAATTTCAGCACTTAGGGGGCAGAGGCAGGAAAGTCTCCATGACATGGAGACTAGCCTGATATGTATAGTGAGTCCCAGGCCTGCCAGGGCTCAATACTAACACCCTATCTGTCTCTGTTAGGTCTCTCAACTAATTAGGAGCAGTCATAGCCTCCTTGTAATTCTTTTTTATCTTTTTTTTTCATTCAGTCTCATAGAAAAAACAAAAAGACAGCAGCTTGTTGTGAGATAAAACTCAAAGGTAAAGCTTCCTGATAACTCTTCCCATGTAGACTTCAACAGTGCTCCTCAACTCCTCCCAAAATACTATACGATTAAACTGGCATTGAACATGTACTTGAATTATCTGCAAAGTTTTAAAGAAATTGGGAAAAAAATGTAAAAACCCTAAGATCCAAATGAAAATGCAAGTACTTATGTTTTGAATCTAAGACATAAAAACAAGATGATCATTGGCAACTATGAGTGCTTATGTTAAACAAAAAGAGTGTTCAAATATATGCATATACAAACACATCCATATATATGCATATATAATATGTTATATATTATATACATTTTGAATATTAAATATGTTAACAAATATATAATGATATATATTGAATATATCTTGTATATTATATATATAATATAAATTTGTGCGTTCATATGTGTAAGGTTTGTGTGTGTGTGTGTGTGTGTGTGTGTGTGTTTGGTTTTATGCATGTGTGTAAGCCCAAGGTCAGATTGATTCACTATCAATATCTTAAACCATTATGGAAAAAAGAGCAATAATTCTCAAACTATTTCCAATAACTAGGAAAAAAAAAAGAAGCACTACCAAATACATTTTATAAAGCTGGTATTACTATGATTCCAACAATCAGAGGATACAACAAAAACTAGACCATTTTTCCTGATAAACACAAAGGCAAAAATAATCTACAAAATACTTAATAATCAAATTTTAGAACACATTAAAAAGACCCTACCCATGGTCAAGTTGACTTTAACTTAAGAATTCCAATCAACATACTTCTAGAGCAAATATAACAGGGACAGAAATCACATGATTATCTCAATAGCTGAGGTAAAGGACATTTCGAAGTTCAACATCCCTTCTTGGTACGAACTCTGGGAAAAAATATGGATAGAAAAAAGAGATTTCCGTATAAACAACTCCATATAGGCTATATTCAGCAAACATAGAGCCAATTATAATCAATCATATAAATTATAATATATAATTTTATATTATATTAATATATTAATAATGGTTAATTAATCATTGACTGAGAATATATTATTATATTAACAATATAATTAACAACATACTTATAGGAATATGTTATGGTAAACCATATAAAAATGTCTATTTAGGCTATATATAAGAAAACGATAGCCAACAACAATAATTAATATAAATTGTATTATATGTATATATTATATATTTATATATTTATATTATAAAATTAATAATGATGTACTGATCACATAATTATAATTTATGAATAATAGTATTATAATGTTAGAATAATATTATTAGAATATATTATATTAATAATATTAATAGTATAATTATAATAGAGAAATATGATAAACCATATAAAAATCTCCATGTAGGGTATATGTAACAAACCTATAGTCAATAATCATAAATCATATAAATCACAATATGTTAATATATTAATAATATATTCTTAATAATTAATTAATCATACATAATAACGTGTGGTTATAATATATTATAGTAACATTATAGTAATATGATATAGTAATAACATAATTATAATATATGATTATGTTAAAATAAAACATATAAAAAATGTCCATTTAGGATATATGTAACAAACCTATAGCCAATTATATTAAATCATATAAATTACAATATATTTATATATTACACATTTATATATTAATAATATTTATTTAATAATTTACTGATAATATGATTACATGTGGTTTAAATATAGTAATAATATAATTAATGTAGTGATTGATAATGTAATTATAATATATAAGTGTAACATAATAAACTATATAAAATTTCCTTACCGGCTATATGTAATTAACCTATAGCCAATTACAATAAACTGTGGAAAATTGAAAACATTCCTTCTAAAATCAAGAAACAAAGCCATGTACTCTTTCCAGTAGTATTTAATACATTGATTAGAATCTTGCCTAGAGAACAAGGAAAAAAAATAATAAAAGGGATTCAAATAGAGAAATTTGAAGTCACATAATTTAATAATAAATAGCATAATCTGACATGAAAAAATCCTAGAGACCTTCTAGAAAGCTCTTATATCAGATGTATAAATTCAACAAAATAATGTATAGTCAGGATATAAGAACTAGTGTTTTTTCTATACCAATAATATAATTAAAAATATAATATAATATAAAAATATATTATGATAAAGGACAAGTTAATCAGTTAATGTATATAACTCCATTCATTCCAGATTCTTAAAGTTAAAGGAAGACCTGGGTTTGGGGTATTGTGCTGTGATAATTGCAGCATTCAGAAAACTAATACATGGAAAACTGCTGTGACTTGGAAGCCAACCTGGGCTACATTGTGAATACCAAACCATACAGTCTTAAAAATAAAATACCTAAGAATAAATCTATCCAAGGTGATGAAAACTGAAAAACATTGTAAAAAGAAACCAAACACATGAAAATGGGAATATTTCCCTCTTCTTAGATTAGAAGATTAAGATTGTGAAAATGGCACTTCTGCCAGAAAGTGTCTGCAAGATTAATATAATCCTCATCAAAAATTCCAATGCCATTCTTCACAGAACTTGAAAAAGAAAAAATAAAAATTCATATTTAAATACAAAACATCTCTGATTTTCCAAAGCAATCTTAAACAGAAGGAAATTGCATAGATGGATCACAATAATCAATTTAAATTTCCAACAATATGATAGGCAAGGGTGGTGCATGTCTTCAATCCTGGCACTTGGATGTTAGATGCCAGTGGATTTCTGAGTCCAAGGCCAGCCTGGTCTACAGAGTGATTTCCAGGACAATCAAGGCTACACAGTGAAACCCTGTCTCCACAAAGAAAAAAACAACCACAACAACTACAACAAATCCAGTAAAGAGCTATAGTAACAGTCACATGCTGACACAATAAAGAAAATCCATGAACAAAATAAAGGATGCAGAGGTGAACCCACAGCTACAACCATTTTGTTTTCACATTGCTGTTAAAAATATTCATTGATGAACAAGAAAATGTCTTCAAGAAATGGTAAAAAAACCAGAAATGTTGATGTGGATAATCCCAGTACTTTGGGAGGTAGAGGTAAGGAAAAAAGGGATTCAAGATCATTCTTCACTACATAGGCTGTCCCCAAAACCCAAAACCCCAAAAAGGAAAGTAAAGAAACTAAAGAGGAAAAATAAATGGGGCTGGCAAAAAATTGAGTGTTTATATGTCAAAGAACAAAACTAAAACTGTGTCCCTCACTCTGTCTAAAAGTGTTCAAAATGGATCCATCATCTTTTTGTTTGTTTGTTTGTTTGTTTGTTTGATTTTTGTTTTTTTGAGAAAGGATTTCTCTGTGTAGCCTTGGCTGTCCTGGAACTTACTTTGTAGATCAGGCTGGCCTGGAACTCAGAAATCTGCCTGTCTCTGACTCCCAAGTACTGGGATTAAAGGCATGAGCCACCAAGCCTGGCTGGACCCATGATCTTAAGATGACACTTGAAACCCAAACTGCTAAAGGAAAATAAAATTACAATATCCCACTTTAAGCACAATCAAGGAGTTTCTGAAAAGGACCCCAAATAGCAACTTATTTTATGTTTATTCAGCAATAAAGAATAAAAAATTTAGTAAACTAGATGGGGAGGGAGGTCAGGTTAAAGGAAGTAAGCTTAGTTCTTTTCTGTCTAAGGTCTGAGGGAATTTAAATTAGTCATATATAGCTCAAAAAAATAGTACAAGAATTGACAAATGTCATTACATGACAGTAAAAGATTCCAGTCTCCAAAGGAAGCAAGTGGCAAAGGAGAATGAAGAGGGAGCCTACAGGACAGGAAAAAGTTAAAAAATAAAAATAATAACTTTGCCAACCATATTTGTAAAAATATTAATCTGGACAAATCTATAAAGAACCTCAAAACTTAAGGAAAATTATCTCATCACTGGATGGGTTAATGAGTTAATAGATAATACTCAAAACAGCACATACAAGTCACCAATAAATACATGTAAAACATTCAACATCTTTAGCTATCAGAGGAAGACAAATTAAAGCTAAATTGAGATCTAACAGCAGTCAGAACAATTACTATCAAACAAACAGCAATAAGTACTGGTGAGTATGTGGGGAAAAACATTATATATTGCTGGATAAAAACCTAACTACTTCTGGGTTCTGGTGGTGCATGCCTTTAACCTCCTACTAGGGAAGCAGAGGCCTTTTACTCTCTGTGAGTTCCATGACAGCCTGTCCTGAAGAGAAAGTTCTGGACAGCCAGTACTTCTCAGAGAAACCCTGCCTCAAGGATGAAAGGAAGAAAGGGAAAAAGACAACCAAAGGAAACCAAACTAGCACATTAGCTATAGAAATTGCTCTTTGAAAGTTAAATATTTTAAAAAGTAACTAAAAGGTAATAATATTTAAATTAAAGCTGTTAGAACTACCATATGAAGAAGGCACACCAGTGAATTTATATATAATTTTCTTCACTATTTATACATGCACACCAAATGTATAAACTATGGAGTTTTATGCATCTATGAAGGAATAAAATTTTCATTAAACTGGATGGAACTGAGTCCTTTTGTCTGGTCACTGAGAGATTGACCTTGCTCCAGTGTGAAAGTGCATAAGCAATGCAAACTGGACTTGTATTTTTTATCTTTTTTTTTTTGGAGGGGGTAGGGCAGATGGGTGGGGGCAGACCTAGGAGTACTAGGAAGAGACTTTGCTTGGGGTTCATGACATGAAATTAACAATAATCAATAAAAATATGAAAAAAAATTCTGGACAGAAATATAAATCATAAGATTGTTAAGAGGGAACAATCAAGATCCTTCCCGCCTAGGATCTGAGGCAATCTAAAACACAGTCACCAAGTAACTGGCCCATCATCGTTATGAGGTTAGTCAGCTTGGCTACCTCGCACCCAGGTCATGCCCCCTCCGTGTTCCCAATCAAGCCATTTGCTTTCATTTTAGTTCTCTTGTGTGTCCATACTGTCAAGGACAAGCCTTGTGCTGGTTGTCATCAGAGTACAACTTTACCTAAGACAGTTTGTTCTTTCCTTGTTATGGTGGGTTCCAGAGAGAGAGGTCAGCATGTAAGGATTTCCTACCAGGGAACATCTGCTTACCAGGCGACCTCAACTTACCAAACCGTGCAATTTGCATCCTAAAGTTAGTAAAGTCACAGGCTCCATTGAGGTCAAAGTTTGCTTTATCCTTAATGCCACAGTACTGTCTGTCTGCTTGCAAGGCCCCTTCTCTGAGTAACAAACGACCCCACATGCTAAACTCCACTCCACACATCACCGGCCCGACTCTGTCTCCTTCCCAATTCCCAGAAGCAACCTCATCTCCTTGTTGTCAACCATCCAGTAGCCACTCAGTCCTCAGCAAAGATAATGATGTTGCAGGAACAGTCAGCTTCGCGGCCTTCTTCCCAACTTCAGGTCTAACAGGGACTCTCGTGTCTCAGGCACCTCAGGAACTGATGCTACTGGGAGTGGGAGGTGGGGCGCTAAAAACTAGTTCCTTTCCTCCTAGACCTGACTGGTCCCTTGTGTCACGTTCTGCTCTGGAACATCAGAGCTCCTCAGATCGGCCATATACTGGCTGGCCTCAGCTTACCCCGAGGCAAAGTTATTAAGTAATTAGGTTTTGAAGACTGCTCCAGAAATATCTCCCCTTTGCCATCAGTAAAGTGTCTTGGAGCTAAGAAGGGTCTGGCCCAATAGTCACACAGACTTAACAGCTATCCTGTGCTGAATCTGAGCCTGCTCAGAGACTGGGGTACAGCAGTAAATATCAATGATCCTCTCCTGATAATTATCTACCACCTGAGGAAAGAAAGAATTTCCTTTCCCTGCCATCAACCATCCAGATCTCTGCTTTGCACTTACTTGTAGGTGACTGGCTCTCATCACAGTGGGCTTGGACTGAGTTCCATGTGGCTTCCTCAGGTTCTTTTGTCTTTTGAAGCAAAAAGTGAGCCTGCATACCTTCAGGAATCACTCATTTCACATGTGTCTTCTACAGCTAAAATGACCTTGTGAATGTCCACTGAAGAGAACTGAGCTAGTGGGGTCAACAAAAGGTCAGATTCAGCCTTTCTAAGTCTCTGATGGAGGTTTCCTCCTGGAAATATGAAGGGCAGACACAGGGACCTCCGGAAAAATCTTTTAATATTTTCAACAAATCTGTGCTTTGTGATCACGTCTCTAAAATTTTCTTAAGCATTTGTTATTTTTATTTTTTTAAAGGAGCCCTCCAACAGAAATTTCTGGTGGGGAAGATGTAATATTTTTAGCCTTTCTTTCCACCTGTAAGTGAAACAGCAAAATCCCCTACTTTTTTGTTTCTCCAGAATTTAAGGTATAATTAAGGAGTTCTTTAGTTTGCTAAAGACTTCAAAAGTGGCAATTTTGAACCATAATGGACTTTTGCACACAGGGTGAGATGATGACGCCTTGTTCACCTTTATGGAAAGGAAGTAGACAGATCTCCTTAAGTCCCTAGGGCCCCTTTACAACAGTTTGGAAAATGTTATTTACTTATCTCTGAATTGAATGAAAAGATGTATTTTCAATAAAAAGTATTTTCCCAAAAGCTAGATGTTGGTACAAAAGACCTATAAACTGATTTTTTTAAAAGAATCATACAGTATACAAAGGACAAATATGAAAGGTTTTCAAACTCGGAAGAATTTCATTTTGAAAGTATGGTAAGAACCCTAGAGTTAATAATCATGAACACAGAACACAACATGTAGCAAACAAAAGTACAAAGTACACTCCAATAGGCCAGCAGGCATAAAATTAGGGAATGTAAGGATCTTTATAATGGAGTACAATTCCTCCCCAATTCTCCATGGAAACAAACAGACTCCCTGTTGTCTCCAAAGACTTTGAGTAGGGAATCATCCAGCATCCTTTCTCTTCCATTTGATTAGAGCTGACTCTAAGACCTGCCAAGATTCCAGGACAGGAAAATTGGACTCCCTTATCCACTTTGGTATGTGTGTTTCCAGTTAGTGTTACAAATGATCACATCTTTAGACAACTAAAACAGAGCTTATCTATTCTAGTACAATTCCAGAAGGCAGAAAGTGTAAAACTCAAGGGGTTAGCTAGTTTTACTCATGCCTGGAACTGTTGTTGGCAACCTATAGGTTGCAAGTCCTTGTGACACTTTCACAGGAGTTGTCTAAGACTATCTGTATGTCAGATAATTATGTCACGATTCCTAACACTAGGAAATTACAGTTATGAAGTAGTAAAAAAAATAATTTTATTGTTGGGACTCCCCACAGCATAAGATAATATATATTTGTAGGAACTGCAGCATCAAGAAGGTGGAGAACAACACTCTGGAACCTTGAAGACCAAAAGCATGCTGTGCCTCCCAGCCTTGCCTTGGCATCAGTCTAAGATCTGCTTCTGACTCTGCTCTTCTTGCTTCCATTTGTTTCTTCTGATCATATGGGGATAACCTACATAGTATAGTCAAATGCCCTATCTGAGGACATGATCAAATCCATTTTGTGAAAAAATGTGCTATAGTATCATAAGGACAGGGCTGTCTTTGGGAGCAGTGCTCTTCTGCATTCCTCTGTGTGCTTTGATTTCTTTAATTTTTTTCTGCTATGAAGTTATTGTTCCCCAGTATTATTTTATTTTATTTTATTTTATTTTACTTTATTTTACTTTATTAGATATTTTCTTTAATTAAATTTCAAATGTTATTCCCTTTCCTGGTTCACCTCCAAATACCCCCTATCCCATCCATCCTCTCTCTACTCACCAACACAACCAATCATACTTCCCTGTCCTGGCATTCCCCTACACTGGGGAATGGAGCCTTCTCAGGACCAGGAGCCTCTCATTCGTGTCCAACTAGACCATCCTCTGCTTCATATGTGGCTGTAGCCATGGGTCCCTCCTTATGTACTCTTAGATTGACATTTTTATTATTATTATTATGTATTTATTTCATTTACATTTCCAATGCTATCCCAAAAATCCCCCACACCCTCCCACACCTACACACCCATCCACCCACTCCTACGTTTTGGCCCTGGCATTCCCCTGTACTGAGGCATGTAAGGTCTGCATGCTCAATGGGCCTCTCTTTCCACTGATGTCCTACCAGGCCATCTTCTGATACATATGCAGCTAGAGACATGAACTCTGGAGGAGTACTGGTTACTTCATATTTTTGTTCCACCTAGAGGATTCCAGATGCCCCAAGCTCACTGGGTACTTCCTCCAGCTCCTTCTTTGGGGACCATGCGATCCATCCAATAGCTGACTGTGAGCATCCACTTCTGTGTTTGCTAGGCCCTGGCATAGTCTCACAAGGGACAGATATATCAGGGTCCTTTCAGCAAAATCTTGCTAGTGTATGCAATGTTGTCAGGGTTTGAAGGCCGATTATGGGATGGATTCCCGGGTATGACAGTCTCTAGATGGTCTATCCTTTTGTCTCAGCTCCAAACTCTAACTTTGTAGCTACTTCCATGTGTGCCTTGCTCCCAATTCCAAGAAGAGGCAAAGTATCCACACCTTGGTCCTCCTTCTTTCCAAGCTTCATATGTTTAGCAAATTGTATCTTATATCTTGGGAATTCTAAATTTATGGGCTTATATCCACTTATTATCCAGTGAGTACATATCATGTGAGTTCTTCTGTAATTGAGTTACCTCACTCAGGATGATGCCCTCCAGGTCCATCCATTTGCCCAGGAACTTCATACATTCATTTATTTAATAGCTGAGTAATACTCCATTGTATAAATGTACTACATTTTCTGTATCCATTCCTCTGTTGAGGAGCATCTGGGTTCTTTTCAGCTTCGGGCTATTATAAATAACACTGCAATGAACATAGTAGAGCATGTGTAGAGCATTCTTACTGGTACGAGTATCTTCTGGATATTTGCCCAGGAGAGGTATTGTGGGATCCTCCTTTAGTACTATGTCCAATTTTTTGAGGAAACACCAGATTATTTCCAAAGTGGTTGTATGAGCTCGAATTCCACTAACAATTGAGGAGTGTTCCTCTTTCTCCAAATCATCTGCTGTCACCTGAATTTTTGATCTTAGTCATTCAGACTGCGGTGAGGTGAAATATCAGGATTTTTTTGGTTTGCATTTTCCTGATGATTAAGGATGATTAAGGATGCTGAACCTTTTTTCAGCCATTTGTTATTCCTTAGGTGAAAATTCTTTGTTTAGCTCTGAGCCCCATTTTTTAATGGGGTTATTTGATTTTTCTGGAGTCCACCATATTGAGTACTTTATATATATATATATGTATATTGGATATTAGTCTCCTATATGATTTAGAATAGGTAAAGATCCTTTCCCAACATGTTGATGGCATTTTTGTCTTATTGATGGTGTCTTTTGCCTTACAGATGCTTTGCAATTTTATGAGGTTCCATTTGTCGATTTTTGATCTTAACAGCACAAGACATTGCTGTTCTATTCAGGATTTTCACCCCATGCCCATATTGGAGGCTTTGCCCCAAGGTCACCCCGATAAGTTTCAGTGTCTCTGGTTTTATGTGGAGTTCCTTAATCCACTTATATTTGACCTTAGTACAAGGAGAGAAAATGGAACAATTCATATTCTTCTACATGATAATCACCAGCTGTGGCAGCAGCATTTGTTGAAAATGCTTTTTTTTTTTTTTTTTTTTTTTTTCAACTGGATGGTTTTAACTCCCTTGTCAGAGATGAAGTGATCATAGGTGTGTCAGTTAATTTCCAGGTCTCAATTCTATTTCATTGCTCTACTTGTCTGTCGCTATACCAGTACCAATTCAGTTTTTAACACAATTGCTCTGTAGTACAGCTTTAGGTCGGGCATGGTGATTCCACCAGAGGTTCTTTTATCCTTGAGAAGAGTTTTTTTTTTTTTTTTTTTTGGTTTTTCTAGACAGGGTTTCTCTGTATAGCTCTGGCTGTCCTGGAACTCACTTTGTAGACCAGACTGGCCTCGAACTCAGAAATCTGCCTCCCTCTGCCTCCCGAGTGCTGGGATTAAAGGCGTGCGCCACCACGCCCGGCTGAGAAGAGTTTTTGCTATCCTAGGTTTTTGTTAATCCAGATGAATCTGCCATTTGCCCTTTCTAATTCGTTGAAGAATTGAGTTGGAATTTTGATGAGGATTGCATTGAATCTGTAGATTGCTTTCGGCAAGATAGCCATTTTTACTATATGTATCCTGAGTATACATGAGCATTGGAGATCTTTCCATCTTCTGAGATCTTCTTTAACTTCTTTCTTCAGAGACATGAAGTTCTTGTCATACAGATCTTTCACTTCCTTAGTTAGAGTCACTCCTAGGTATTTTATATTATTTGTAGCTATTGAGAAGAGTGTTGTTTCCCTAATGTCTTTCTCAGCCTGTTGGTCCTTTGTGTAGAGAAAGGCCATTGACTTGTTTCAGTTAATTTTATATTCAGCGACTTCACTGAAGCTGTTTATCAGGCTTAGGAGTTCTCTGGAGGAATTTTTAGGGTCACATATATATATATATATATATATATATATATATATATATATATATATATATATATATATATATATATATATATACTGTCATATTATCTGCAAAATGTGATATTTTGACATCTTCCTTTCCAATTTGTATCACCTTGATCTCCTTTTGTTGTCTAATTGCTCTGGCTAGGACTTCAAGTACAATGTTGAATAGGTAGGGAGAGAGTGGACAGCCTTGTCTAGCCTGGTGGGATTGCAAGCTTGTACAACCACTCTGGAAATCAGTCTGGTGGTTCCTCTGAAAATTGAACATAGTGCTACCAGAGGATCCAGCAATACCTCTCCTGGGCATATATCCAGAAGATGTCCCAACGGGTAAGAAGGAGACATGCTCCTCTATGTTCATAGCAGCCTTATTTATAATAGCCAGAAGCTGGAAAGAACCCAGATGCCCCTCAACAAAAGAATGGATACAGAAAATGTGGTACATTTACACAATGGAATACTATTCAGCTATTAAAAAGAATGAATTTAAGAAATTCTTAGGCAAATGGATGGACCTGGAGGGCATCATTCTGAGTGAGGTAACCCAATCACAAAGGAAATCTCATCATATGTACTCACTGAGAAGTTGATATTAGCCCAGAAACTTAGGATACCCAAGATATAAGATACAATTTGATAAACACATTAAACTCAAGAGAATGAATACCAAAGTGTGGACACTTTGCCCCTTCTTAGAATAGGGAACAAAATACCCATAGAAGGAGTAACAGAGACAAAATTTGGAAGTGTGACAAAAGGATGGACCATCTAGTGATTGCCATATACAGAGATCCATCCCATGATATGCTTCCAAACGCTGACACCATTGCATACAATAGCAAGATTTTGCTGAAAGGACCCAGATATAGCTGTGTCTTGTGAGACTATGCCAGGGCCTAGCAAACACAGAAGTGGATGCTCACAATCATCCATGGAATGGATCACAGGTCCCCAATGGAGGAGCTAGAGAAAGCACCCAAGGAACTAAAGGGAACTGCAACCGTATAGGTGGAACAATAATATGAACTAACCTTTACCGCGGAGCTCTTGTCTCTAGCTGCATATGTATCAAAAGATGGCTTAATAGGCCATAACTTGAAAGAAAGGCCCATTGGACTTCCAAATTTTATATGCCCAAATACAGGGGAATGCCAGGGCCAAAAAGGGGGAGTGGGTGGGTAGGGGAGTGGGGGGGTATGGGGGATTTTTGGTATAGCATTGGAAACGTAAGTGAGCTAAATACCTAATAAAAATGGAAAAAAAATAAATTGTATTTTCTTGCATGTCTTCAAGTGATTTTTTTTTCCTCTCTAAGGACTTCTACCTGTTAGACTGTGGTTTTCTGTATTTCTTTAAAGGTGTTATTTTATCCTCATTTAAGGTATTTTTCATCTTCATGAAATGAAATTTTTAGTCAAAATCTTGCTATTCATGAATGTTTAAGTATCCAGGGTAGGAAAACTGGGTTATGATAATGCCAAATTACTTTGGCCTCTTTTGGTTATGTCCTTTCATTTTTCTTTCACCATCTGGTCATTTCTGTTGTTAAATTGTCTGGGTATCTGGGATTGGATCAGTACTCTTTGGAATCAAATAGTATAGTGTGACCTCGATTCCAGAAGGCCTTCTGGGAGTCAGGAAGTACTGTATCTGGTTAGGACATGCCTTCAGTGTCTTTGCTTGGTACAGCCATCATATATCACACAGTCTCTGGATTTGGCAGATCTAATAGGAGCCAAGTTGGCTTTGGGGTCTAGGGAAAGCATATAGATCTTCAATATTTTCAGTTGGAGATTCAAACTGGAAAGACAATAGTACTCAGGAAGAGCTTGATATGTACCTCATGTGCTTATCACTGTGGAGGTCCAAAATGATATGGGTATTCAGCCAAAGGGTTCTCCTATGTTTATAATTATGGAAGAGCTCCTGTTAGGCATGTAGGTTGGTAGGGCTGGGTGGTAAACCCTGCTTTCATAAGTTCAGACTGCAGAGGTCCTACAGGTGTAAAATGTTTATATAATATTGAAATTCTAATTTTGGTATTCAATATTAGTATAGTTATGCATATGGGACAATGAAAATTGGAAAGGAAATTGGACCCTGTATTGTAAGCCTAGTATTATGGATTAAGGGTTTTAAGGGGAAACCTTGGAAGAATCACCATCAACAATCCTGCATGGATGTTGAGTATTAGTGAAGTAATATGTCGTGCCAATTATAATGCATTGGGTTAAAAATCCTGTGTGTAAACAAGCTATAACATGTCAGAATTAGTTTCATTAGAATAAATTGAATTTTGTACAAAAATCATTTAAAGTATATTACACTAATATAATATTTGTATTAAAGAAACTGAAATTATATTTGTTGGTGCATAGTTGCATAACGGGCATCCCATTACCTTTCAAATATCTGTAGTTCATGAATAACCTATTTGCTACTGCATACATTTTCATGAAAGAGGAAGTCCTTCCATCCATGTAGATTGATGAGTGCAGATACTCAAAAGTGCTTCAATGCTTTTTATAAATCGTACTTCTGTGCCATATTAAACCTTGTTTAAAGTGATTGAAGAATCACAAATCAGTATCTGATTAATGGGGAAAAACAGGATAAGAATGGTTTACTAATAAATGACCTCAAAATTAATGAATATACAACAGCAACACTTCTAAGACTATTCTCTGACATGAAAATAGGATAGAGGCCATCACCTCTTACACAGAGAATAACATGGACTCAGATATCTGATATCAACAAGAAATAAAGGGACAAGCAACTGGAAAGAAGCTATGGAATATTATCTGTGAAACAGAAAAAAACTTTGTTTTATAAGCTCAAAAAGTATTGTAGTGGATAGCTTAAGATTGCCACCCAATAGAAAAACTTAAAGGAAAATAGAATCCACATATTGCCTTGATAATTAGGAAGGACATGATGATATGTGCTCTGCCTTCTTTCCTCCAAATCAAGTACATAACATGAATTTTAGGCAAAATAAAATAAATTTTAAGAAATACTCTTTGTGCTCCAAGCAACATGGAGGATGTCTCTGCAGAAAAGCACATGGAGCCTCACCTCTAAATCTGGGCAAACCCAAATTCAAGATTATTAAAGACCTGAAAGTTTGACATGTAGTCTTGTTTTAATGAGTATGATATGGATCTCAATCCATTGTTCATGTGCACCAAATGACTTCCAAAAGACTGCAACAGCCTAGGATGGTAGGCACCTGTAAATGTAATTTAATGTTCTTAACCCTTTTAGTGTCACAAATTCTTACCAGTCGCATGGAAGAGTGCATTGCCAGTTTTTAGGTTTTTTTCCATGATGCTCCTGTAAGACCTATGATTCATCTAAATAATAGAAATAATTAACAAAACTCATTTGTCCTTCTGTTTGTGTATATTCTTGATTCAAATCTCTCAATAAATGCTGACAGTTTTCACCAATGATGGAGAACATCAAACTCATGTTGGGTAAAAGATAAGGATTCTTGTTGCTCTCATCAGTAGCAAAAAACATTACCAGAAGAAGCTCATATTCACTTGCTGAAATTCTACAAGAGGGCATAGTGATGATTAAGGAAGATGTGTGAAATATAAAATTTCAACTGCAGTAAAGTTTGTAATATGAGATACGCTAAATTTCTGTCCAAATATCTTGAAATATGCCTGACATATTAGGGATCCTTAGAGCTGAATACAATTTAAGTATTTATACACATTGAGCACTATGATATGATACATTTTGTATTCATGAAAATAAATAAATATTGTTTTATCTCTGAATGCCATCCTTGAACTAAATTACAGTCCTATTGTGTAAAACTGCTATAAAATAACCTTAGAGTTGTCATTCCACAGATATATAAAAGAGCATGACTTCCACTACATATGAAATACCTAACAGATTCTCCTTATAACTTATACTTAACTGAAATTTATACATCAAACATCTTAATATTATTGAATACTTTGAGAATTAACTAATATATCTGTTCTTTCAACTTTTTTATTCTTATCCTTTTAAACCCTATAATATTTTAATGCATATTTAATAATATCCATAACTGAGGATACTAAGTCTAATGTTCACTACTAAGTTATTACAAAACATACAAAATACTCTTTGGGAATTAAGCATAATAAAGGAGCATAAAATTTTATATAGTGAATAATTAAGAAATATATTCAAAAGCCCTTATTAGATACCACCTGACAGTATTCAAAAAACATTATATAGTTGTGTATCTTAACTAACAATCAGCTTACTTTAAGAAGATTATCAGTGTTTCAAGTAAAGAAAATATTTTATCAGTAAGAATATTTTACATATTTCCAAATAACAAAAACTCTATGAATTTAAGCATTAAGAAAATGCTAATTTTATTCAAAGGAAGAAAATTATGAGTAATATGTTAGAACATGTTTTATATTTGTTTTGTATGTTTGTAGATCATGTTTTTAATATATTCAACTGTTAATATCACCAATCAGGCTACTCATTTTAATATCCATTTTATTTAATTTTATTTATCCATTTCAAATATACACAGTGATACAATTACTTATATCCTACAATACAGGAATATATATATATATATATATATATATATATATATATATATATATATATATTTGTGTGTGTGTGTGTGTGTGTGTGTGTGTGTGTGTGTGTGTGTATATGTATGTATATATGTATATATATATATATATATATATATATATATATATATATATATATAATGGATTTATAGTATAATGTATAGGTACATATGATTAATGAAAAAAATTTAAATATGTGAATTTTTTTAGTTCTGTGCAAACGTATTTATAGCCTAATTTAGTATAACATGCATTCGTTAACATAAATGTTTCTATAGATTCAAGGTTTTCTCTTTTTAATTTATTTATTTTGTATTGTTTTTTTATTTATTTACATTTCAAATGTTATCTTCCTTCGTGAATTCCCGTCCTCCGTGGAGGATTCCCTTATCTGGCATCAGTGTGAGGAGAATCCCTTGGTCCTGTGAAGGCTTGATGGCCAAGTACAGGGGAAAACTAGAGGGGAAATCTAGAGTGATGAAGCATGAGTGGGTGGGTAGGGAGCACCCTCATAGATGCAGGTGAAAGAGAGAAAGGGACAGTGTGTTCAAGGTTTTCTTTTACACTTAGGAGTACTTCATTAATTTTATGGGAGCCTTATATAAAATATTTTGGTCATAATCATCAAACTACTCTTTCTTTATTTACCCTACATTCTCCCTCCATATACCACAGTATTTTTTTTTTGTAATTTATAAATCATGAGAGGGAAAACTTGTGCCAACTAAACATTCTTTTTGGATTGATCAGTTTAGGAAGGACAATTTTGAATTGCAACAACCTGAATGATACATAAATAATACTACATAATGTAGTAATTTTTGTGTGACACTTAGTGTGTTGCAGGGTAATATGAATACAAATGTGCCTGATATTGTTAAGTGATACAGGTTATCAGAGGAATATGTATAGCCATTTCTGTTAGTGCCCTATATAACAATCTATGGGTCATTATTCATATGATAAATACATGAAATACATAGACTCACATGAATATTATATAATATTTATGCACTGCCTCAGGTTCCCTCTTCTGTGTGTAGTGTGATATGTACTGCGGGATTCAGGGAAAAATTTCAGTAAGAAACAGCAGACTGCTGCTTTGATTGTGTTCAGTGCCCAGAAAATGAGATTTCCAATGACAGAGGTACATGCTTGCATACAGAAGAACATTTGCTGAATTTGAATACCTTCTCTATCCAAACTAGAAATATCAAATGGCCTGGATGCAAACTAAAGACTTAAAATCTCCATGAATGAAAACATAATCAGTTAAATAGTGCCAACTTCTTTTAGACCAAGCAAATAACTTCCAATGTCTTCTTGAAACAAGGCATTTCTCTCACAATATGATGGTTACTGCTTTTATATAATATAGAAAGTGTTTAGGAGGACAAACCTGTAAAAAATGTTTTAAAGAAACATTTTAGATGTAATCTATGCATATGTTAATTTTTCTTTGATTTGTTGTACATAGAAAGTTGACCACCTGATCAGTCCATAATCTTTCCCTCTATCACCCAGCTTACTCTGTGAAAAAGACCACATGCTCAGTGTAACAGTTGTTTAATGAAATATATTTTAAGAGGTTAGATGGACAAAGGATTAAATATTTCCTCTTAAAGAATTAGAACAAGAGTGAAGATTTCAAACATGCAACAAGAGATTGCTTAGAGCTTAGCTAAGGAAAGAGGGAGAAATATGAACCTTCATAATCTTCATGCCATATAGCATGGAATGTGTATTTGGCAAGATAGAGATTGTAAAAAAAATGAAAGGGACATGCATAGGTCTATGAGGCCTACAGCTTCAAGAATGAAAATATTCCTTTATGCAAATAGTGTTTGAATGAGGAATTGTATGTTCTGTTCCTATGTGTAGATACAGACAAAGGCACAAACCATAGAGCAAACAAAGCACATGATGCATTTCATCAACTGACACCAGTACTGATATCTGCACACTACACTTTTCTGTGAATAGTGGATTTATGTTTAGAGGAATTAAATAATCTGAGATTATGCATATTATTATTCATCATATACTTGTTTTTGTTCAATAATTTTTTTTCTTTCCACTTCCAATGATGTTTTTTTTTTTTTTTCCCATCACAATGTGTAGGTTAATACAGAGCAATCTCAATTTACTGGTTCTACAGCAAAAAGGAAGGGAATAGATGCTCAACATCAACTTATTTATTGATATTTCCTTAGAATAACATGAATATAAAATTACTACCTATGTGATTATGATAACTTATAAGGGATTGTTTTCATTTGCCAGCAGATATGGAACAGTGTGTGAAATCTCCAGATGATAAGAATGACAACATAGAGCAAACCTACTCTCTCTCAAGAGCTGTATCATTTCTGGCTTAAGAAGATCCATTTGGGATGGCTCTACACTGCATGGCAGTGTACTTTTCGGCCATCACAATTCTAGTCCTCATCACATTTGTGAAGTACAAGGATACTCCCATTGTGAAGTCCAATAACCGCATTCTCAGCTACATCCTGCTCATCTCTTTTGTCTTCTGCTTTATCTGCTCCCTGCTCTTCATTGGAAATCCTGACCAGATCACCTGCTTCTGGTAGCAAACCATATCTGGAGTATTTTTCACTGTGTCTGTTTCTACAGTATTGGCCAAAACAATATCTGTGGTCATGGCTTTCAAGCTCACTACTCCAGGAAGAAGAATGAGAGGGATATTGGTAACAGGGGCACCTAATTTGGTCATTCCCATTTGTACCCTACTCCAACTTCTTCTCTGTGGAATCTGGTTGGTAACATCTCCTCCCTTTATTGACAGAGATATACAATCTGAACATGGGAAGATTGTCATAATTTGCAATAAACCTTCTGTCATTGCCTTCCACATTGTCCTGGGATACTTGGGCTGTTGGCTCTGGGGAGCTTCACTTTGACTTTCTTGTCTAGGAATCTTCCTGAAACATTCAATGAAGCCAAGTTCCTAACTTTCAGCATGCTGGTGTTCTGCAGTGTCTGGATCACCTTCCTCCCTGTCTACCACAGCATCAGGGGGAAGGTCATGGTAGTTGTGGAAATTTTCTCAATCTTGCCTTCTAGTGTAGGGTTGCAAATGTGTTTCTTTCTCCCAAAGTGTTATGTTATTTTAAATAGACCAGATTCAAATTTTATAAAGAACTGAAAAGGTAAATTGCTGTATTGAAATTTCCATGGTAAGAAAATGTTAGATGATATTTAACTTATGTTATTCTTCATCTTAATAAAAGTAGTACTTCATCATATAAAAAAAAATTAAGTAATTACATATGTGTACTTACAAACAGGAAAGCAAACATGAATATGTTTAGATCAGGGAATCTCAATGAGTAATGGCTACCATCATTTTGATCTGTGGTTGTGTGTTTAAGCCATGTCCTTAATTAATGATTAATATGAGGTTACCCTACTGTCTGTGAACAGTGGCACCTGTAGGTACACTGTCCTTGAGTTATAAGAAAGGGTACTGAATACACAATGAATATGAAGAAGCCTGTAATCAACATTGTTCCATTTGCTTTCATGGAGTTCTTGCATCCAATTTCATGCCTCGACTTCATTCAATGTACTACGAAATAAGGTGGATAAATAAATAAACACTTTCCTCGCATGTTTCTCTTGGTCATGGTGTTTTTTCCAGCAACAAAATCTAAGAAATCACATAATGGTAAATTGTCTCTGTTGGGATTTGGAAGGTCATAGATTCCTGATGTGATAAAAGGCATTGATTTGAAAAGAGAGACAAGAGTGAAAGTTAGCAGTGTGTGAAGCACTGTGACACTATGCATATGGCAGTACAGAATCGCTTAACTTTGGAATAGCTTTAAAATATACAAGTTGGATGTTAAGAATATCAGATAAAATATAAAGTATATTTTATTTATTTATTTTTAAATTAATAATTTTCTTCATTTACATTTCCAATGCTATCCCAAAAGTCCCCAATACCCTCCCTTCCCCACTCCCCTACACACCAACTCCCACTTCTTGGCACGTGCGTTCACCTGTACTGAGGCATATAAAGTTTGCAAGACCAGTGGGCCTCTCTTTCCAACTGGCACCCCTTCTGATACATATGCAGCTAGGCACATGAGCTCCGGGGGGTGGGGGGGGCTTGTACTGGTTAGTTCATATTGTTATTCCA
Organism: Mus caroli; assembly: GCF_978045245.1. Classification (NCBI taxonomy): domain Eukaryota; kingdom Metazoa; phylum Chordata; class Mammalia; order Rodentia; family Muridae; genus Mus; species Mus caroli. The sequence goes on from NW_028227299.1 coordinate 102,223, forward strand.
GCTATATGGATGCAGACCCCTTTAGCTCCTTGGGTACTTTTTTCAGTTCCTCCATTGGTGCCCCTATATTCCATCCAATAGCTGACTATGAACATCCACTTATGTGTTAGCTAGGCCCTGGCATAGTCTCACAAGAGACAGCTATATCAGGGTCCTTTCAGCGAAATCTTGCTGGTGTATGCAAAGGTGTCAGTGTTTGGATGAATCCCCGGGTATGGGATGAATCCCCGGGTATGACAGTCTCTAGATGATGCATCGTTTCATTTCAGCTCCAAACTTGGTCTCTGTAACTCTTTCCATGGGTGTTTTGTTTCCAATTCTAAGAATGGGCAAAGTATCCACACTATATTCTTCGTTTTTCTTGAGTTTCATGTGTTTTTCAAGTTGTGCCTTATATCTTGGGTAATATAATTTTCTGGGCTAATATCCACTTTTCAGTGAGTGCATATTAAGTGAGTTCTTTTGTAATCGGGTTACCTCACACAGGATGATGCCCTCCAGGTCCATCCATTTGCCTAGGAATTTATTAAATTCATTCTTTTTAATAGTTGTGTAGTACTCCATTGTGTAAATGTACCACATTTTCTGTATCCATTCCTCTGTTGAGGGACAGCTGGGTTCTTTCCAGCTTCTGGCTATTATAAATAAGGCTGCTATGAACATAGAGGAGCATGTGTCCTTCTTACCAGTTGGAACACCTTCTGGATATATGCCCAGAAGAGGTATTGCTGGATCCTCCGGTAGTACTAAGTCCAATTTTCTGAGGAACCACCAGACTGATTTCCAGAGTGGCTGTACAAGCTTGCAATCCTGCCAACAATGGAGGAGTGTTCCTCTTTCTCCACATGCTCGACAGCATCTGCTGTCACCTGAATTTTTGATCTTAGCCGTTCTGACTAGTGTGAGGTGGAAACTCAGGGTTGTTTTGATATTGATTTCCCTGATTATTAAGAATGCTGAACATTTTTTTCATGTGCTTCTCTGCCATTCCGGATCTCTCAGATGAGAATTCCTTGTTTAGATCTGAGCCCCATTTTTAATGTAGTTATTTCATTTTCTACAGTCCACCTTCTTGAGTTCTTTATATGTATTGGATATTAGACCTCTATCTGATTTAGGATAGGTAAAGATCCTTTCCCAATCTGTTGGTGACCTTTTTGTCTTATTGATGGTGTCTTTTGCCTTATAGAAGCTTTGCAATCTTATGAGGTCCCATTTGTCGATTCTCAATCTTACAGCATAAGACATTGCTATTCTATTCAGGATTTTTTCCCCTGTGTTCAGATCTTCAAGACTTTCCTCCACTTTCTCTTCTATAAGTTTTAGAGTCTATGGTTTTAAGTGGAGTTCCTTCATCCACTTAGATATGACCTTAGTAAAAGAAGATAGGAATGTATCAATTCACAGTCTTCTACAAGATAATCACCATTTGTGCCAGCACCATTTGTTGAAAATGCTGTGTTTTTTTTTCCCCCCTCTGGAAGGTTTTAGCTTCCTTGTTCAAAGATCAAGTGTCCATAAGTATTTGGGTTTATTTCGGGGTCTTCAATTTTATTGCACTGGTCTACTTGTCTGTTGCTATACCAGTATCATGCAGTTTTTTTTTTTTTTTTTTTATCACAATTGCTCTGTAGTACAGCTTTAGGTCAGGCATGGTGATTCCACCAGAGGTTCTTTTATCCTTGAGAAGAGTTTTTGCTATCCTTGGTTTTTTATTATGTCAGATGAATTTGCACATTGCCCTTTCTAACTCAGTGAAGAATTGAGTTGGAATTTTAATGGGGATTGCATTAAATCTGTAGATTGATTTTGGCAAGATAGCCATTTTTACTATATTGATCCTGCCAATCCATTGGTATGGGAGATCTTTCCATCTTAGGGGATCTTCTGCAATTTATTTTTCAGAGATTTGAAGTTCTTATCATACCAAAATTTCACTTCCTTAGAGTCACCTCAAGGTACCTTATATTATTTGTGACTATTGAGAAGGGTGTTCTTTCACTAATTTCTCTCTCAGCCTGTTTATCCTTTGTGTAGAAAAAGGCCATTGACTTGTTTGACTTAATTTTATATCCAGTTACTTCACTGAAGCTGTTTATCCGGTTTAGGAGTTCCGTGGTGGATTTTTAGGGACACTTATATATACTATCATGTCATCTGCAAATAGTGATATTTTGACTTCTTCCTTTCCAATTTGCACCCTCTTGATTTCCTTTTGTTGTCAAATTGCTCTGGCTTGGGCTTCAAGTACAATGTTAACTAGGTAAGGAGAAAGTGAGCAGCCTTGTCTAGTCCCTGATTTTAGTGGGATTACATCCAGCTTCTCACTATTTACTTTGATGTTGGCTACTGGTTTACTGTAGATTGCTTTTATCATGTCTATGTATGGGCTTTGAATTCCTGATCTTTCCTAGACTTTTTTCATGAATGGGTGTTGGATTTGTCAAATGCTTTCTCAGCATCTATCCAGCTTATCTTGTGTTTTTTTTTTTCTTTTAGTTTGTTTATATAATGGATTACGTTGATGGATATCCGTATATTAAACCATCTCTGCATCCCTGGAATGAAACCTACTAGGTCAGGAGGGATGATTGTTTTGATGTGTTCTTGGATTCGGATAGCGAGAATTGTATTGAGTATTTTTTTATCAATATCCATAATGGAAATTGGTCTGAAGTTCTCTATCTTTGTTAGATCTTTCTGTGGTTTAGGTATCAGAGTAATTGTGGATTCATAGATTGAGTTGGTTAGAATAACTTATGCTTCTATTTTGTGGAAAAGTTTGTGAAGAAGTGGAATTAGGTCTTCATTGAAGGTCTGACCGAACTCTGCCCTAAACCCATCATGTCATGTGTTTTTGTTTTTGTTTTTGTTTATGTTTATGTTTATGTTTTTGTTTTTGTTTTTTGGCTGCGAGACTATTGATGACTGCTTCTATTTCTTTAGGGGATATAGGACTGTCTACGTAATTAATCTGATCCTGATTTAACTTTGTTACCTGATTTCTGTCTAGAAATTTGTGCATTTCTTCCAGGTTTTCCAATTTTGTTGAGTATAGCCTTTTGTAGAAGGATCTAATGGTGGTTTGGATATTTTCGAGATTTGTTGTAATGTCTCCTTTTTAATTTCTGATTTGGTTAATTAGAATATTGTCCCTGTGTTTTCTCGATAATCTGGCTAAGGTTTTATCTATCTTGTTGATTTTCTCAAAGAACCAGATCTTATGGTTGATTCTTTGAATAGTTGTTTGTTTCCACTTGTTTAATTTCAACCCTGAGGTTATTTCCTGTGGTCTACTCCTCTTGGGTGAATTTGCTTCCTTTAGTTCTAGAGCTTTTAGGAGTGCTGTCAGACTATTAGTGTATGCTGTCTCTAGTTTCTTTTTGGAGGCACCCAGGGCTGAGTTTTCCTCTTAGGACTGCCTTAATTGTGTCCCATAAGTGTGGGTATGTTGTGGCTTCATTTTCATTAAACTCTAAAAAGTCTTTAATTTCTTTCTTTATTTCATCCTTGACAAAGGAATCATTGAGTAGAGTGTTGTTTACTTTCTACCTGAATGTTGGCTTTCTATTTTTTATGCTGTTATTGAAGATCAGACTTAGTCTGTGGTGTTCAGATAGGATGCATGGGGCAATTTCAATATTTTTTTTTTATCTGTTGAGGCCAATTTTTTGACCAATTGTATGGACAATTTTGGAGGAGGTGCCATGTTGTGCTGAGAAGAATGTATATCCTTTTTTTTTAGGATAAAATGTTTTGTAGATATCTATTAAATCCATTTGTTTCATAATTTCTGTTAGTGTCTATGTATCTCTATTTCGTTTCTGTTTCCAGGATCTGTCCATTGGTGAGAGTGCATGTTGAAGTCTCCCAATATTATTGTGTGAGTTGCAATGTGTGTTTTGAGCTTTACTAAAGTTTCTTTAATGAATGCAGCTGCCCTTGTATTTGGAGCATAGACAATCAGAACTGAATGTTTATCTTGGTAGATTTTAATTTTGATGAGTATGAAGCACCCCTCCTTGTCTTTTTTGATAACTTTGGGTTCGAAGTCAGATATATCCGATATTAGAATTGCTATTCCAGCTTGTTTCTTGGGAACATTTTCTTGGAAAATTGTTTTTGAACCTTTCACTCTGAGGTAGTGTCTGTCTTTTCCTTGAATTGGGTTTTCCTGTAAGCAGCAATATGTTGGGTCCTGTTGGTGTAGCCAGTCTATTAGTCTATGTATTTTTTATTGGAGAATTGAGTCCATTGAAGTTAAGAGAAATTAAATAAAAGTAATTGTTGCTTCCTGATATTTTAGTTGTTAAAGTTGGGATTCTGTTCCTGCAGCTGTGTTAGGTTTGTTGAAGGATTACTTTCTTGCTTTTTCTAGGTTGAAGTTTCCATCCTTGTGTTGGTGTTTTCCTTTTATTATCCGCTGAAGGATTGGATTCATTGAAAGATACATCGTGAAATTTGTTTTATCATGGAATATTTTGGTTTCTTCACCTAAGGTAATTGAGAGTTTTGCTGTGTATAGTATTCTGGGCTGGCATTTGTGTTCTCTTTGGGTCTGTATAACATCTGTCTAGGATCTTCTGGCTTTCCTAATCTCTGTGAGAAGTCTGGTGTTATTCTAATAGGCCTGCCTTTATATGTTTTTGACATTTTTCCCTTATTGCTTTTAATATTCTATCTTTATTTACTGCATTTATTCTGTTTATTATGTGTCAGGTGGAATTTCATTTCTGGACCATTCTATTTGGGCTTCTGTAGGCTTCTTGTATGTTCATGGGCATCTATTTCGTTAGGTTTGTTGAATTTTCTTCTATAATTTTGTTGAAGATATTTGCTGGCCCTTTAATTTGAAAATCTTCATTCTCATCTACTCCTATTATCTGTATGTTTGGTCTTCTCATTGTATCCTGGAATTCTTGGATGGTGTTTTTGTTTGTTTGTTTGTTTTTGTTTTTGTTTATTTTTAGACAGGGTTTCTCTGTGTAGCCCTGGCTGTCCTGGAACTCACTCTGTAGACCTTGAACTCAGAAATCTGCCTGCCTCTACCTCCTGAGTGCTGGGATTAAAGGTGTGTTCCACCATGGCTTTCCTGGATGTTTTAAGTTAGGATCTTTTTGCATTTTGCATTTTCTTTATTGTTGTTTCCAGTTTCTCTATGGAATATTTTGCTTCTGAGATTCTCTCTTCCATCTCTTGTATTCTGTTGCTGATGCTTGCATCTATGGTTCCTGGTTTCTTTCCTAGGGTTTCTATCTCCAGCATTGTCTCCCGTTGGGTTTTCTTTATTGTTTCTACTTCTGTTTTTAGATCTTGGATAGTTTTGTTCAATTCCATCACCTGTTTGGTTGTGTTTTCCTGGAATTCCTTAAGGAGTTTTTGCGTTCTTCTTTAAGGGTTTTTACTTGTTGAGCAATGTTTTCCTGTAAATCTTTTAGGTGTTTTTTTTTTTTTTTTTTTTTTTTTTTTTTTTTTTTGCTTCTTCTTAAGGCCTTCTACCTTTTTAGCCATGTTCTCCTGTATCTCTTTATTGAGTTATTAATTTTCTTCTTAAAATCCTCTACCAGCACCAAGAGATAAGATTTTATATCTGAATCTTGGTTTTCAGCTGTGTAGAGGTATCCAGGACTTGCTCTGGTGGGAGTCCTGGCTTCTGGTGATGGTGAGTCGTCTTGGTTTCTATTAGTAAGATTCTTATATTTGCCTTTTGCCATCTTGTAATCTCTGTTGTTAGTTGTTATAGATGTCTCTGGATGGAGTTTGTTCCTGCTGTGATTCTGCTAGCGTCTGTCAGCACTCCTGGGAGTCCAACTCTCTCTTGAGCCTCCGTGGTCAGAGTACTCCCTGCAGGCAAGCTCTCCTCTTGCAGGGAAGGTGCACAGAGGTCTGAGCCTAGCTCTGCCTCATTTCTGAAGATGAATGCCCCAATGGCATCCTGTCCCAGAACCTATGTTACTTGTGCAGCCAATGTGCTCTCCTGAGCAGACTGTTCTCTGAGGGAACCAGAATACAAATGTTGCCCTCACCTGGTCAAGAGGTCAGTGTTTTCTAGGGTTTTTGTATTTCATGGTTCTAGTTTTTTGTTTTATTTTATTTTGCTTTTGTGTTTCTTTTTGTTTTTTTTTTAAATGATTTTAGGGATATAGCGATTTATTTCTTTATTTATTTTTATGTATTTTCATTTTTTTAGGATTTTGTTGTTTTTTTTTTGTTTGTTTGTTTGTTTGCTTTAAGACTTTAGGGTTTTTATGCTTTTAGTTTTTTTTTTTTATGATTTTAGGTTTTTGGAGTGCTTTAGGTGAGTTTTAGTGTTTTAGGTTTTTTGGGGGCTTCAGGTATTTTCTTTAGGGATTTAGGTTTGTTTTTGTTTTAGGGTTTTAGAGACTTTTAGGTTTTTAAAAGGGGTTTTAGGGATTTTTGAGTTTCATAATCTTACGGTATTTTTTTTAGGTTTTTATAGCATTTTTAAAAAATTCTGATCAAAATAATCTTCAATTACAATTAAATTTCTTTTGCTTCAACTATCAGTTATCATTTTATTAATTTTCCATTCTTTTATTAGTAATTTAAAATTCAAATTGAAATTCAAGTTTTGAATAAAAGAATGTAAGAATTCAACATTGGAATGTCAGTACAATAAGTTTTCATCTTTCATTTTATACATACATTTATATTCATAATATAATAATTAAACATTATAATGAGAAAATTGTTTCTTTTTTAGTATTTCAAATATATTTGGTTAAGGCAACAGTGTGAAAATTGTTGCCTCTGTGTCCTGAGTGCTTAGATTAATGTATATTTACCACCAATCCAGGACACACTGCTTCCTTGTCCATGAACATTTAGGCAATTTTAATGTTTCCTAGATATTTCTTTTCAGAATTTTTTGAAAGATTTCATTTCTATAAGTTTTGAAAATACATGTATAAATGATATTTGATACATAATGTTTCCTATGTTTATGGTAAAAGAACTAACCCAGAATTTCCCACTTTTTATTTCATCAACCAGTTCAACTATCAATGCAAAACCTAAATCTTCAAGTTTCTGACATAAGAAAGAATGGCAAGATAAAACGTACTAAGAGATATTCTACATATTGGGTTTTATGATAATATCCTTGATCAACTTGGATTTGAACTTTGTACAAGAAGATAGGAATGGATCATTTTGCATTCTTCTACATGCCGAAAACCAGTGGAAGCAGTACCATTTGTTGAAAATGCTGTCATCTTGTCACTAGATAGTTTTGTACTCACTGTCACAGTTTAAGTGAGGATAGTTGTGTGGGTTCATTTCTGGGTCTTCAATTCTATCCTGTCCTGTTTGTCCATGGCTAAACATAATCAAAAATAAGAATTAAAGGTTTGCCAGTAGTGTCTTAGCACCAGGACTAGTGCCTTTGTAAGTTCTCATATATCATCTCAGATCTTCCACAGAGGCAACATTTTTTTCAAGATTCAAACAGTCTCAAAACAATTTTCCACCCTCTAATTAGTGACCCAAACACAGAAAAGCCTTTATTCATACATTTTACTCAAATCTACACAGAAACACTTCAATATCAATCACTTAAAAACAGATATAAAGTCTTCACTGTACACTCACTTGAAGCTAGGCATAAAGGATTTCCTTTACACATCACTAAAAAAAAAAAGAGTAAAACTTTATAAAATTAATATTGTATCTCAACTCTGAATATTACACACACATGAGTGAATCATTGCTTTAATCATAGTGATTATATCAAAAAGGTCCAACAAGTCACCTCATAGAAGACAATCCATGATCACTAGTGTCCACAAAATATAAACACATAAATCATTTTCTAGTTCCATATGATTAATGGTATTTTAACTTCGGTCATTGAAACTTTTAAAAGTAAAATCTTAAGAAAATACTTTAATGGTCTGTAGAGATTTCTCAGAATATAAGGGTACACACTGCCCTTCCTGGTGCTCAATGTTCAGATTCAAACATTCACATCAGGTGGCTCAGAACACCCTTCAGGGAGATCAGAAAGTTACTCATGTGCACATACCTCTACACACACACACACACACACACACACACACACACACACACATTTTAATAATAAAACAAAATCTTAAAAGCCCATATATTATTTATTTAAAATGTTCCCGTACAAAAGCTGATGAGCTTCTGAAGGATTGATGAGTGGACTGGTTCTGACATCACTCTATAACTAGCCAAGTATGGAAACATTGTCCCATTTACCTTCCTTTGGCTTCCAAGCATTGACACAATGGTCTAAGGAGCTGGAATTTTGCTAGGAAAACCAAGATGAGAGAAGTAAAAGCTGAAGATCTGGGCCAACAAGAGGTACATTCTTCCTCTTTGAATGTGGTTTCATTAGTTTTGACAACTGGTCTACCTTGAAAGCAAGATAAAGGTGAGTCAAAAATAGGTGGGGCCACACTTATAACAATACTGCATTGTTGTGTATATCTCTAACCATCTACTTAAATATAATCATTTGCCTAGAAAATCAAGTTGATCAGATGGTATATTTGGATATTATTGGACTATGTTCTTCTTTCCAATGTGGCTATGTTCAATAAAGTTTCCTTCTATGATTTTCCATATTACATATGCAGAGTGACCACATGTATGGCTCCAGAAGAGCAAGGTGGCAATGGGTGTGGCAGAACAATAGAGTTGCAGGCTCCTCACAGACATAAATAGTGAAACCTGAGCAAACAGGTTTCAGCCTGATGGGGGTTGGAGGTTACATAGCATGGCTTAAATAGAAGCTTGTTTGTGATATACATATACTAACCTACAAGACTGAATTGATGTAATAAAAATCTGACATAGTACCTACTTCTTATAAAATGAAAATTCCCAGATATTTATTTGCAGTTGCGAAGATCATCTGTTTGCAACAAATATCTGGAGATATGCATATTCAAGAACAACCTTGAGTGACATATAAAACTGACATAGTCATATATAGCACTGAGAATTATCAACATCACATCCAACTGATGATATATATACTCATAGAATTCAATCTACAGAGAATGCATTTTTCCTTTTCACTAACATTTAAATGGATAAAGAATGTAGCCTCATTGGATCCTGCAGTAGATTGATTTCTAGCTTTTGGAAAACACTCTACACTAAATTCTATAGTGACTGCAATAGTCATAAACCTGACAGCCATGAATACTGTACCTGTTTCTTTTCTTTTCTTTTTTTTAAGATTTATTTATTATTATATCTAAGTAGAGTGTAGCTGTCTTCAGATGCACCAGAAGAGGGCATTTGATCTCATTATGCATGGTTTTGAGCCACTATGTGGTTGCTGGGATTTGAACTCAGGACCTTCGGAAGAGCAGTTGGTGCTCTTAACCACTGAGCCATCTCTCCAGCACCTGTACCTATTTCTTTACATGCACATTTACATATGTTTTAGACAAATACATTTGGGAATAAAATATGATACAGTGGATAAATCAGATAATGCTTATACTAGATTTGTAGAGAGATGAGTATGTGGATGTTCTGATGGATGAAAAGAGGACATGAATTGACAGAAGGAAATATGACTATCATATAATCCTGATGGTTGATTACTAAAAAATAGAAAACCAAGAGTCCACCTCCGGAAGAAAGGCAGTGTACTAAGTGGAGAGATAGGCTTGTCACGGAATTTTTCTTATCTAAAAGGACTGCAGAGACAAAAATGGAGAAGAGACTGAGGGAAAAGAGGTCCAGTGACAGACCCAACTTGGAATCCAGCTCAAGAGGAGGCTCCGAGGTCTGACACTATTATTGATCTTATAGTCTACTTTCAGACAGAAGCCTAGCATAGCTCTTTTTTCAAGAAGTCAAATAAGCAGATGAATAAAACAGAAACAGATCCATACACCTAACCAATGCACTGAAATCGGGGACCCGTATGGCATAAATAGGGAAAGGCTGAAAGAATTTGAGCAACGACATATGAAGATCAACATTCTGAACTAACCTGGACCCTTGAGATCTCTCAGACACTGAGCCACCAAAAAGGCTGCATACACCATCTAGAATGAGCCCCCAACTCATGTAAAGCATAGGGCTGCCTGGTCTAGGCTTAGGGAGAGATGGCATCGCTAACTCTCCACAGAGTTTACGTTCCAGGAAGTGAGCAGTTCTGGTATGGTGGGTGGAGGTTGGGAGGGAGGGGAGAGTAGGTACATACTCTTTGTGTCAGGGAGATGAGGAATGGGATGAGAAAAAGTTGGTGGGTCAGACCAGAATGGGGATAAAATGTGGACTGAAAAAAAAGAAAAATTTTTTTTTAAAATAATTAAAAGAGAAATACATTTTTAATCTTGTTAACTGGAATGCTGCCTCTGGGTAATTTAGTTAATTTGACTAGGGACTTATCAGAAATGCAATATATTTACGTTTGTATTTGTACATTTATATATCATCTCTTTCTCTCTCTCTCTCTCTCTTTCTCTCTCTCCTTGTGTGTGTGTGTGTGTGTGTGTGTGTGTGTGTGTGTGTGTGTGTGTAGGTGTGTGTAATTAAACTCCAAGACCCCCTTCAAGAGGAAAAAAAATAAAGGGGAAATATTTTCTAATATGAGCTCAAGAGATAACATTCTCAGAGTAAATGTTTGGCATGTTGTTTCAGGGCTCTAAAGTTATCAACTACTATTTCAGGGAAATTTTAAATACAGGAGGCATAATTGAGAAATCCTCTTTATATAAAATGCAGGATAGAAATCAAAACTCAAAGGAATTCAGAAGCAAAAGCAACAAAAGTAATAAACTTGAAAATAGGTAGAGCATTTATCTAGGTGTTTATGTCTATTCAAATTCATCTTTTTAAAACTTTTTTATTAAATAATATTAATCATTTATATTCCAAATGTTACTGCAGCTCCTAGATTCCCCTTACTGTGATTTTCCCCTTCCCTTTTCCCCTTTGTTTCTGAGAGTGTGCTCCCCCATCCATCCTAACCTCACTGCCATCAACTCTGGGGGAACAAATTCTACTGATTTAAATGCATCCTCACTCATGAGGTCAGACAAGGCAGTCCTCAGCTACATATACACCATGGCTATGGACTAGCTCATATATGTACTTTGGGTGGCTGTTTAGGCTCTGGGACCTCTGAGGGCTTCCACGTTATTATTACTGTTGTTCTTCCAATGGGGTGTCACACCCTTCATCTCCTTCAGTTTTTCTGTTAATTCTTCCATAGTTGTCTCTTACCTTAATCTAATGGTTGGCTGTAACTATCTGCATCAGTCTCAGTCAGGTGCTTGTAGGGCCTTTCAGAAGATAGCAATGAAAGGCTACTGTATGAAAGAACAACATGGCATAAGTAATAGTGTCAGTGTTAGAACTTTCAACTGAAAATAGATCTTTTTAAATTTTTTTTTAATTGGGTATTTATTTCATTTACATTTCCAATGCTATCCCAAAAGTCACACACACACACACACACACACACACACACACACACACACACACACACTCCCCCACCGACCCATTCCCACTTCTTGGCCGTGGCATTCCCCTGTACTGAGGCATATAATGTATTCACAAACACTGGGCCTCTCTTTCTACTGATGGCCAACTAGGCGATCTTCTGATACAAATGCAGCTAGAGACACAAGCTCGGGAGAGTGTGGAGGGTGGGTGTATTTGTTAGTTCATATTGTTGTTCCACTTATAGGATTGCAGATCCCTTCGGCAACCAGTTCCAAGCATTCTTGTTCTCATAAAGACTATGTTTTGACAACTTCAATTAATCAAACAAGCAACATGGTAGCATATTTTTGAAGCTTAGCACTGTGCTTTCGAACAGGATGTCTTTCCAAATAACCCCTCAATAAATGACATTTCTATGCATATCCATGAATACTGTTTATCAAATTTATTATTTACATGTATTGCTTTTGATTTTACTTTTATAAATGATTTTTTGTATGCATTTGATCATTGTGTCATAGTCAGATCACATTAGACATGGCTGGGAGCCACCATGTGTTTTTTTTGGGAATTGCACTCAAGACCTTTGGAAGAACAGTCACTAAGCCATCAATTCAGCCTCTCCACTGATTTTCTCATCTTAGAGTTTAAAAAGCTTTTGGTGTGACACATTAGCCTGTTTGCTGTGGGAAGCAGTATGGCTGCAGGCCCCATGAAACCCACTTGTTTACTGCCTTGCCCGAGCTGCTCAGTGAGGCTGCATGTGTGTTCTGCCTGCCAGGCTGGAATGTTCCTCATGATTGGGACCTGTCAGCCTATCTGTTAATGACCTGAGCTCATGCCTGGAGCGTGTGTGAATTCTGACTGGATGAGGTGGGGTGGAGCTAGAAAGAGGTGAGTCAGCACAAGTAGTGAAGGGAGTAGTTTTAGCCCCTGCTGTGAGTAGAAGTAGAAGATAAGCTGTTGTAATATGAGTTGGTTTAGCCCTTGTCATGAGTAGAAGTAGAGTAAGAGAAGCTGTTGTAATAGGAGAAGTTTAGCCCTTGCCCCAAGAAGAAGCTGCTGGGGAAGAGAGCTGTAAAAGAAAAGGCCCAAAGTAAAGTTGCTGTGTGTACCCGACTTGGTGTCCATTTCTTTTGTGTTACCACCGGCTAGAAGGACCCATAACAGCTTGCTGTATCTGTGTAATCCCATATATAATTCTTACTTCATTTGCTATGCTGGAATATTTTTAATATTTACTCTATTAGTGTTTGTAACTCTCAAATATTGACATTGAATTTAACATGGTAATGCAATTTTTGCAGACACATTAAATGTCCCTAAATGGGGTTGCCATCCCACAGTTAAAAACTCTGACACAGAATTGTTCTTATCTGAAAGAACTGCAGGGACAATAATGAAGAAAGGCATGAAGAAAAGGAGGTTCAGTGACAGGACCAAAGTGGGATCCAGCTCAAGGGGATGTTCTATGGCCTTACCCTATAGCTTAGGTTATGGTGTTCTTACAAAAATGATCCTAGTATGACTGCCCACTGAAAGATCCAACAAGCACCTGAGGGAGTCAGATGCAGATATTAATATCTAAACAATTTATAGAAATTGCCAACCCTCATGGTTAAATTAGGGAAAAGATGGAAGAGGTTGAGAAGGTGTGTAACACTGTAGGAAGACCAATAGTCTCAACTCTCCTTAATCTCATAGGCACTGGGTCACCAATGGAGCAGCATACATCAGCTGATATGAGGCCCTAGTAGAGCAGAAGACTGCCAGGTCTGCACTCAGTCAAATAAGATGCACCTAAACCTCAAGATGCTAGAGGTTCCAGGAAGTGAAGAAATCCGGTTGGGTGGCCTGGAGGATTGGGCATCCTCATGGAGATGGGGCCTGGGAGGAGACATGTAGCATGTAAACGGTCAGAGGGTGGGTCAGAAGGGGATAGAATCTGGATTGAAAAAAAAATCAAATAATAATGCAAAAAAAAAAAAAGAGAACGAAAAGAAAGATGATCCTACAATAAGCAATTCAATGTCGAGAACTTGGGAAACAACAAATTTTATTGTATAATGAACTCTATGATTTATTTTTCATTTTTGTGGGATTTGTATTTGTTTATGTGCTAAGAGAGAACATGGACAGCAAATGTATGTAGGAATTTACAACAAATCTATGTGATAAAGAATACAATTAAAGTATATTTTATGAAAACCAGAAAAAATAATCAAACTAAATCTTTAAAGAAAATACTTTACTGAACAGAAATAAGAACTTTTTACAGAGTCTAGAAATTTTCAGGATCTTATGAATGTTGAATTTTCTCCTATCTGTGTCTTTGTTATAAGTACAGATTGATATTTATCTTGCCACATTTCCTGGTGAGTGACCTAGAGAAACTCGATTGTAGTATTTGGCCTGCTATCCAATATGTGATTGATATAAGATTTTACTTGGCAGTCCAAACACTGCCAGGGCCCATCTTAATCTATTAAAATTGTGCACAAATTGTGGACTGTAAAAAGGAACTAACAAACCGTGTGAATTTTGATAGAAATTGTGAATTAACAATTTTCTTCACATTCCAGTACATTCAGTTTTACTCTTGCAGTACATGGTAATAATTGATGTTTGTTATTTTACTCACTGTAGAGAAAGGTTTGTGTTTTACAATATTTTTGAGACAATCATAGTTAAGGACATCTCTTATATGTAAAAAAAAAAAAAAAACCATGTCATTTGTGAATCTTATGTATATTAAGTCACGATGGATAGACTCCTACTGTTTTGCTCTTTATGATGTCAAATTTATCTCAGTAAGTAAAGGAAGGTTTCCTTACTAAGTTTGACCTTTTCCATAGGTTCAAGAAAAACCTGCCTTCACCCACTTCGGACATTCTAATTGTTAGCCTATGAGACTCTCATACAATGTTTTTAAAATATCTTCAAAAATTCATACATGGCAAACACCAATATTCAAAATCTCATCTTGTGTTAATATGCTAAATAACTCTATGCTGTATCAGGGTTTTCTCTTTATCATTGTTAATATGTGTGTAACTGCCAATTTAAGCTTTTTGATGAAAAGATATTAAAAAACATTTAAGTTTATGCAGATGTAAGAATGATTCTTGGGCATTGTGTAAAAAAACATAATTAGAGAGAGGTAAAGAAAAAAATTGCTAGCTTATTTTCATTTTTAAAATTAGAACTAGATATTTTTCCCCCCACAGGGATAGGTATTATGATAGCTTCCCCTATTATATCTTTTATACTTCCTATATCATCCTCAATATTTTATCGCATTAAAAGACAAATACATAAAAAAATTAATGTCCAATGACTTTAACAAAAATAAACAACCAAACGAGAGTAGAGCATAATAAACAGACTAATAAAAGGAGATGGGAACACACAAGAGAATTAAAGAGACATGGATCTCATATTAAAATAAAATCAAAATGTAAAGCTTAATATACAAAACACTTGTTTGGTTAAAAACAAAAACAAAACATTAACATAAAATTTGAATCCAAGACAAATAGAAAAAAAAAAAAAGCTCCACATGATTCCCTGCATTAGAGAGCCAACAAAAAATATGAACTTCATTGCACTTTTCATCTGTCCTATTGACTTGTTATATTAAATTAAATATGGATTCTTCTTAACTAGGACATTATACTTTGGTATTGAGATCAAGCTTACTATTAAAAGTTATTTCCTTTATTGGAAATGTGTGTGTGTGTGAGTGTGTGTGTGTATATATTGGATTTTTGAGACAGGGTTTCTCTGTATAGCCCTGGATGTCCTAGAACTCATTTTGTAGACTGAGACACCCTTACTGAATAAAAATAAATTATGGACATATAGCAGTTCAATCCCTTACACAACACCTAAAATATAGGTTGATTTACAGAGCTATCCTGGGAAACATCTCATGGATTTTAACCTTTCATGTAAACTATGTCAAAAAACCAGATCATTCTAATCTCCTTGGTAATAAAACAAGGCTACAGCATATACCAAACAAGAATTAAAAAACATGTGCAAGTTGGTTACAAATCAATTCTATTGTTTTTAAAATTACTAGATGAAAGTATCAATATTTCATTTTATAATTCCAAAATTATGAAATAAAATAGAATTCCAAAAGTCTTTGAGATAACAATTTATCATATCCCATGACTCTCATTACCCATGTAAAAATGTCAACACATCTAAAACACTTGCAAGTTTTAAAATTCTTTACACTCAATATGTTTGTTACATTTAAAGACTGGCACAGAAATAATTAACATGATACAGTTTTTGAAGCTATGGGCATGATCTTTTAAGGCTAACAAAATAACCCACCCCAAGCTTAACCAAAATTAGTAGTTCAGCAGATAATAGAAGTTTGTGTTTCATGGACTACATGATTTACCTTTCTTTCTTTCTTTCCTTCCTTTTTTTTTCAGTTTTATGGTTTATGTTTTTGTGTTTTACCCTAAGAGAGATAATGAAGAAAAAAATGTGTGTTGGTAACAGAGGAGAACATGAACATATTTGGGAGAAGATAAATATTACATTAAAATATACTGTTTGAAAATTAGGAATACTAAACAATTTAAAGTTTATATGTAAATTACAGAACAGATTTTTCAAAAAAAATTTTGGCTGATTTGAGAAATTTTCAGGAGAGTTAACCATTAAATATGTCTTCTTTCTATTTTTTAATTTTATGTACAGATTGATAATTATCTTGAATTTTTCCTATTGTGTGACCTACAGAAACTGGTTTGTAGACCTTGGCATTTCCACCTATATCATGATTGAATTGGTATTTTACTTGCGAAGACTGCACAAAGGCAGAAGTAAGCCAGGTGAGTCTTAGTGTCACTTTTGAATTATCATTTTTCTTCCCTGACTTGAAAGCACAGTTTAACAATTTCAAAGCATGGTATTAACTGATTTTTTTTTCTTTTGCAGTACTGTGAAGTTTACATCCTAATTTATCTGAGTTCACATTAGGTATAAGAGTCTCTGATAATTATGAATGTGGGTCTGTTTTTCATTCCTATGGTTAGGTCATGAGTCTTAACTGTTAATGGACAGACTCAGATTGTTTTTTACCTGAAC
The DNA here is from genome assembly GCF_978045245.1 of Mus caroli. NCBI lineage: Eukaryota > Metazoa > Chordata > Mammalia > Rodentia > Muridae > Mus > Mus caroli. Next base: position 118,792 of record NW_028227299.1, read on the forward strand.
CTGCAAAATTTATCCCAGTGAGTCATTGAAGGTACATGTACAAAAGTTTTGCTTTTCTAAATGTTCAGGAAAGATCTGCCTCCTGCCCCTGGCCATACTCTATTAACCTATGATACTCTTTTACAATAATTTAAAAAGTCTTTCTTAATTCATATGTGTTAAAGGACAAATATTCAGTTATACAATGTATTCAAATTCTCTCCAGGTTTTGATATGCTACCTACTCTATGCTGTATCAGGGTATGCCTTTCTTCATTGCATTCAGTGTTTTCACCCCTAGCATAATCTTCTGAGAATTTTCTTTTCTACTTTCTTTCCCATTTATATTCTCCCCCAAAGCAGAAATAATATGGATGAAACCATGCCAACAACATTGTTTCATTCTGCCCATATAACTGTGTGTTCTTCCTGTCTTGCAGAGTTACTCATGGTGCTATTTGCTCGCAATAATATTTTACATATTGTCATGAAGTACTGCTTTTACATATTTCATATCCTATGTTTTAACACTAAAACCTAAATGCTGCAAAATTATGTCATTCATTGATAAATTCTTTTCATTCCAGGATTTGAATAAGTGTTCTTTCTAGGCTACTTTTTCAATTAAAATATCCACAACATGCAAAATATGACATGACTTTCATTTCAGTATTGAAATACTATGTATTTATCTTCTATTGGTTTTAACATGGATTGGTCTCATTAGAAATCTTGGAACTTGTATAAATGTCTTCAATTTTAATTAAACTTTGTGGCCAAGAAATTTAATGTGAGTATATCTCAGAGAACTTAAATTCACCATTTCAGTTAATAAAGTATGAATATTAAAATTTTTGGTGATGTCATTCAAAGTCAACACAGGAAGGATTATAAATTACCACAATTCATTTACTACCTTATTTTCCTAATTAGATATTTCAAACTTTAAGTTTGCTAAATGTGTTTTTATACATCTTAGAGTACATGTACTCAAAGAAATGTGGTGCCTGCATGAAATTGTTAATCTTTTTGATGAGTAAATAGATATTAACAACAATTGAGTTCAGGCACACATGAAAATGAGCCTTGGGCATGTCATAGGAAAACAGGTCTTTATAAAGTCAGGTAAAGAAATCTTTCTAGCTTTTATTTAATTTTTAAAATTAGAATTTGACTTTTTTCCATAGGTACTGTTATTTAAAAATTTTTTTTTTGAGGTAGAGTTTTTCTGAATATCCCTGGCTGTCCTGGAACTCTCTCTGTAGACCAGGCTGGCCTTGAGCTAAGAAATTTGCCTGCCTCTGCCTCCCAAGTGCTGGGATTAAAGGCATGTGCACCAAGCATGTCTCATCCTTTATACTTCCCATCTCAGCCCCAAATATTTTCTCTTATTAAAACAAAAATTAATATTTAAAATATAATATAAAATGACATAAACAAAAATAAAAAAAAGCAGAATAGAACAAAGAAAAGGAACAAGCAGAATCTGATGAAAATATACATGAGAAACACACAGACTCAGAACTCATCTTACAAAAAGATTAAAATACAGAAATGTAATCCACAAAAATACCTCTTTGGTAGAAACCAAAACCAGTAATTTGGAGTAAGGAGAAAAACACCCAGAGCAGTAGATAGCCATCACAAACCGTGAACTCAGTAGCGTTTTTCATCTCTCATATTGAGTTGATATATTAAACCATATATAGACTCTCCTTTACCACTAATTTGTACATAAAAATTTGATACTGAGGCATAACTTATACTCAGAAGTTATTTTCTTCATTGGAAAGAAATTAGAATATGACATACTTCCTAAATGTCCATATCAGTACCTAATGAACACATAACAATTCAGTGCTTGACTCAACCCTGAAAATGTAGGTTGATTTGCACAGTGTTCATGTGATACATTTCATATAGATTTTGTGGTCTCATGTAAACGGTGTGAAAAAGCATATTGTTCTAATTTACTTGGTAAACAATAGAAGACTACACATATACCAAAGAAGGAATTTTTTTGTTGTTGTTTAAAGAAAAATAAGTTCCAGTTGATTGTGTATATAATCACTCAGTTTAAGAACTTACTGTTTTAAAATATCCATATTGAGTTTTATAATTTTATAATTTCAAAATCATTTGAAAGACCATTTATCCTGTGCCTTGACACTTTGTACACCCATACTCCAAAACCTACCATATCTGGAATACAAACATAATTAAAAATTCCTTACACTCTCTGTCTTTTTTACCCTCAAAGACTGATATAGGAATGAACATCATGATACAATTGAAGCTATTGGCATGATCTCTTAAGGATAACACATTCATGAATCCCAAGCAATACCATAAGAAGCAGTAAATGGGATACATAAAAGTTTGTGTTTAATGTACTCCAAGATTTACTTTTCATTTCTTTTCAGTTTTTGGTTTTGTGTTTTTGTTGTTGTGTGGGGAGACAGACAGAGAGAGAGAGAGAAAGAGAGAGAGAGAGAGAGAGAGAGAGAGAGAGAGAGAGAGAGAGAGAGAGAGAGAGAGAAGATAACAGCAATTATATGTAGGGAAGTAAGTAAAATTTTGACATATTTGCTAGAGAATAAAAAAAAAATTAAAGTTCATTTTTTAAAATCCAGAATAGATAATTTAAATTTTAAAATATAATTTATGAAGAAAGTTTTATAAATCATTTTTCCAGAATTGAAAGGATTTGGGATCCTTTAAGAACAGAATTTATCTTCCTTTTCTGTATTTATTTTAATTACAGATTTTTATTTGTTTTGCCATATTCCCTTGAATATGATCTAGAAAAACTGGTTTGGAGAATTTGGCCTTTTCTCCTAAGCTGTTAGTGTTTCCATATTTTACTTGACATTGAAATCACAAAGACTTCACATTTCTTCTAAAAATCGTAAGACTTTTGTGAACCGAAAAAAATGAAGTAATAAACTCCAATTAAAATATAATCAAAATACAGAACCATAATATACAAAAACCTGTTTGGGAAAAACAAAGAAGAGTAACATGAAATTAAAAACAAACAAACAAATGAACTAAAGAAAAAAAAATGGTTCCCTACTACATTCTAAGCTTGAGATGGCTAACAAAATTGATCTCAATGGCATTTTGCATCATTTTTATTCACTTGATATATTAAATTGAATATAGACTTTTCTTCACAACTACTTTATATATTAAATCGTTGAATATCATAACCAACTAGGTTCAACTAATATTGTAAAGTCATTTTCTTTATTGGAATGAATTTGGATGCAGACTCACTTATTGGATGCACATAACTGTAACAAACACATCAAATTTGAAGCACATACATAACAGCGATAATATTGGTTCATTAACAAATCACTTCTGGATCTGTACCCGCTAGCTGAGGCTGTTCCACAGCCTGCTGAGCATGGTTCCCACCAGGAAGGACCTCTTCTTCCAGGAGTGTTTTTGCTCCTGGGAAAGGAGTTTAGAAAGCCACTTTCTCTCCAATAACTTTGTGGAGAGGGGCTGACAAGGAGAACAAGATCAGTGGAGCAGCTGGGACAGAATTCTTCCTGTCCAAAATCTGCAACCACAGCTTGGGCTGTCCCAGAGTCCTTAGTGCACAAGTTCTGCCAGGAGAGAGCTAGTCTTCCAGGAGTGGAGACAGAGGATTATACACCTACAGGAGGAACAAGCTCCAGCCAGAGACAGCAAGAACATCTAACACCAGAGATAACCAGATGGCAAAAGGCAAATGTAAGAATCTTACCAATAGAAAACAAGATTATTTGGCAACATCATAAGCCAGTTCCCTCAACACAGCAAGTCCTGGAATCCCCAACACACCAGAAAAGCAAGATGTAGAGTTAAAATCATGTGTTGTGAAGCTTACAGAGGATTTTATGGAGGATATAAATAACTCCCTTAGAGAAAAACAGGGGAGCAAAGGAAACAGATAGAAGCACTTTAAAGGAGAAGCACAGAGACTTATTACACCAGAGGAGAGGTGCCATCCAGGGAAGGCTCTAAGCACCTGAGTAGGTGAGAGAGCCATCTTATGACCCAGGTCCAGAAGAGACAAGTCTGGGCAGGAGAGTGCACTTGCTGCAAAAGCAGAAAAGCTTCTAGAACAGAGCATCTTTTGGGCCTGAATCTTCAGCCAGGAAGCAGAACTGAGCTCCAGACATTTGCACACTTTTCCCGCCAGAGGAGATGTGGTCTCCAGGGATGGCTCACAGGCCGCAGAAGCAACATTGCTTCTGGGAAAGGGCCCCTTTCAGGCCTGTATTTTCAGCCAGGAGGTAAAGCTGAGCTGCAGATCTCCGTGCACATTCCCTGCAAGAGTGGAGGTGGCATGCAGAGAATATTCTGAACACTGGGACTCAGGAGAGAGTTAGACTCCCAGGACTGCTGACAGAGGCTAACATAATCACAGTAGAAACAAACTCCGGCCAGAGATAGCTATAACAACTAACCCCAGAGTTTACCAGATGGCAAAAGGCAAGTGTAAGAATCTTACTAAAAGAAACCATTACCACTCACCATCATCAAAAAACAGCTCTCCCACCACAGCGAGTCCTGGATATGCCAACAACCCGAAAAACACGATTCATTTTTAAAATCATATTACAAGATGCTGGAAGAGGATTTTAAGAAGGAATTTAATAACGCACTTAAAGAAATACAGAAAAACATATTTAAACAGGTAGAAGCCCATAAAGAGAAAACCAAAAATCTTTTAAAGAATTACAGGAAAACTCTGCTATACAAGTAAAAGCCCTTAAAAAAGAAACACAGAAATCCTGTAAAGAATTACAGGAAGACACAACCAAACAGGTGATGGAATTGAACAAAAACATCCAAGACCTAAAAAGGAAAGTAGAAACAATAAAGAAAAGTCAAAGGGAGACAACTTCGGAGGTAGAAAACCTACAAAGGAAATTTGGAGCCATAGATATGAGAATTAGCAACAGAATATAAGAGATGGAGGAGAGAATATCAGAAGCAGAAGATTCCATAGAAATCATGGACACAACAATCAAAGAAAATGCAAAATGCAAAAAGATCCTAACCCAAGAAATCCAGGAAATCTAGGACATAATGAGAAGACCAAAAGTACAGATACTAGGAGTAGATGAGAGTGAAGAGTTTCAAATTAAAGGGCCAGCAAATATCTTCAACAAAATTATAGAAGAAAACCAACCAACCAAACAACCAAACAAAAACAGAAACAAAAACAAAAACTTCTCAAACCTAAAGAAAGAGATGCCCATGATCATACAAGAATCCTACAAAACTCTAAATAGACTGGACCAGAAAAGAATTTCCTCCCAGCACATAATAATGAGAACAACAAATCCACTAAATAAAGATAGAATATTAAAAGTATTAAGGGAAAAAGGTCAAGTGACATATAAAGGCAGACCTATTAGAATTACACCAGACTTCTCATCAGAGACTACGAAAGCCAGAAGATCATGGACAGATGTTATACAGACCCTAAGAGAACACAAAAGCCAGCCCAGGCTACATTATCCAGCAAAACTCTCAATTACCATAGATTGAGAAACCAAAGTGTTTCAAGTCAAAACCAAATTCCCTCAATATCTTTCCATGAATCCAGCCCTTCAAAGGATAATAAAGGGAAAACACAACACAAGGACTGAAACTACAACTTACAAAATGAAAGAAAGTAATGCTTCAACAAACCAAAAATATGATATCCTAAAGAAAAGAATCCCAACTATAACAACAACAACAAAATAACAGGAAGCAACAATCATTTTTCTTTAATTGGTCATAAAACAAGCCTGAAAAGGCATAAAAATATTGAAATTAGCACATGCATCCTATCAGATCACCACAGAATAAGGGTGACATTCAATAACAACATAAATAACAGAAAGCCAACTTTCACGTGGAAATCGAACAACACTCTAGCCAATCATAACTTGGTCAAGGAAGAAATAAAGAAAGAAATTAACGACATTTTAGAGTTTAATGAAAATAAAGCCACAACATACACAACCTTATCGGACACAATGAAAGCATTTCTAAGAGGAAAACTCATAGCTCTGAGTGCCTCCAAAAAGAAGCTAGAGAGCATACACTACCAGCCTGATAGTATACCTATACACTCTAGGACAAAAGGAAGCAAATTCACCCAAGAGGAGTAGATGACAGGTAATAATCAAAATCAGGGCTGAAATCAACCAAATGGAAACAAAGAGAACTATACAAAGAATCAACCAAACCTGTTGCGGCCTGCCCGCAGTCCACAACACGAACAGTTCAACTGAGAATGGCAGTTCGAACTGAAAAGAGAGGAATCTAGACGGGGCGGAAGAAAGAATGGGGCTAAGACGATTTCATGTTCAAAGCCCGCCTTTTTAATTCCAACATTCAGTTATAAAGGAAGGGGGAGGGAACCCAATTTCCTGCCAAGTAACTCGGGATCCAGTAGCAGGACGAACACGTGTGTGCCTCCAAGCAGCTAAGGTGACAGGGTCCAGCAGTGGGCGTGGCAGCACGAATGAGCAGGAAACTCCACCCTTGAGCAAGCAGGTTCAAGCAGGTGGGGGAAGGGAGACCACATCTCCTCCCATTAGTTAACAAAAAAAAAAAAAAGAAAAAAAGAAATGGCTGGCCTGAGGAAGAAAAATTATCTATGCTAAATAGTTCTGCCTGAGTTCTTAGGGCTAAAGAAAAAACCTGTTTTCGAGGGATTCCCTATCTTTTCTAATCGTAAAATGTATCTGGCTAAGACTGTCTTTAAAGCACTAATGGAATAGCACTTAGCTGTAGGCTCTGACTTTATAATGCTAATTAGTGCTGAATAGGTAACTACCAGGTTGCATTTTAAGTAGGGCGTTGGAACCCTGGCTAAGTTTGACCGAACAAATTTAGAATAACACTGAGTTGATAATCCTCCGGAATTTTGGATGACAGGCTGGAAAACAAGGAGAAGGGGCAAGACTGGCTGGCTCCTAGTACAAGGGCAATTGGCTATTTTATTTGGGTGAGAGGCAGTGAAGGGCTTGCCATTTCGACAGTAAGGTCTCCATCCTCTCTCCCCCCTATTAATTAAGTTTAAATAGGCAACGCTTAACTGAGGTGATCAAATGATTTTCTCATCCATAGATGAGAGGGCCTTTAACCTTGGCTTGGGTGTACATTGACCCGATTCCTCCCGTGGGCCTTATAACAACCCGCATCTTTGGCTCTTGGTATCTTTTGGGGAGGGGAGGCAGAGCCTTAGGTATTTTTGGTTTTTAGCTGGAATCAGATACCAACCTCTTTCAAATCAGGTGTGTCACACAGGGAACTCAGAAACGGTCAAGCTGGACCTTCCCTCCGCAGTAATCTCCTGCGCCAAGCAGTACTCATACTGTATTCGTCTGATCACGAATCAGTAGCGCATGTCTGAGTCCTACGTGGTCTCTAGTGGAGACTTGTCAACCTCAGATTTAGCAAGGCCTAGACAAGAATTATGTCAGTATTAACACCACAAATTGTGGTTAAAATAGGAGCTGGAAGTCTTTCCTCCTCATTCCTGTTATTCCCTAGCCTGAGGAACTAAGGACACCTTGCAGTAACAGCAAGGGTGAAAAGCCAGAGGCCAGCTAAGGGACTAAGCCCATCTCTATCAAAATAAGAACTAATCTCTGTAAATATATGAAATTTCTAGTTCCCTAGCTCTCTTGGTAAATCTAAATCCTATCTCAGACTGAAAACCACGTGCTGGAATGTCCTTGGAAGGGAGAATAGCAGTACCACCTGTTTGCTCTTAGGGGAGGGGAAGGCACGCCTGTAGGTCCGGCCGGAGATTGACCTGCTTGAGAAAAGAAAGAGATCTAGACAATGAGAGTGTAGCAATGCAAATTTTCTTTTTGGAGAAATCCAGGTACTTATTCAGATGCAAATTGTAAAACTAAAGCTAGTCTCCGGCTTCCTGTAGGGGATTTGGCTCAGAGGAAAACAGCTTTTCTGGGAGCTTTCATTCCCAGCTGAATTCTAAGCACAAGAGGAATTTTAGTCTTTAGAATGATACTTACAAGAAGAGACAGAATCTGTGTTTACGTGATGAATTAATCTCTCTGGTAGCCACCGTGCTACATCTTCATCTCGTGAAAAAACACAAACCGAGCCTCTTCCCCATATTAGAACCGGATCCGGACCCTTCCATTCATTAGTCAGGGCGTCCTTCCATTTTACCAATGCATACGAATTAGAAGTAACTGGATGCCAGTGGCGGTCCGCTGCAGACTGACCTTTAATGTCAGTTTGCAAAAAGTTTAGGTTAAATAAGGTGAAGGCAAGATGAGCCTTTGGTGACCTTGGGGGATATAGATGCCCCTCTTTTGTTTTAAAAAGCCAATTCTTTAAGGTGCTATGAGCACGTTCAACTATTCCTTGTCCCATGGGGTTGTAAGGAATTCCAGTTTTATGTTTGATACCGAATTCTTTACAGAATGCAATAAAGTTTTTACTAGAAAAAGATGGCCCGTTATCTGTATTAATAAGCTTAGGCAACCCCATGGTATTAAAGGCTTGTAGGCAATGATTAATTACGTTTTTTGAAGCCTCCCCTGTATGCAGAGAAGCAAAGAGAAATCCTGAACAGGTATCAATGCAAACATGTATATATTTTAGTTTTCCAAATTCTGCATAATGGGTTATATCCATTTGCCAAATATGATTAGGCATAAGGCCTCTAGGATTGACTCCTAGATGTGGCACTGGAGATAATGTAATACATTTAGGACATTGTTTTACAATCATTCTTACTTGCTCCTTAGTGATCTTATGTCGGAGCCTTAGGGTATGGCTAGAGAGGTGAAACCTTTCATGATCATGTTGGGCCAGAGCAACAGGATCCGAAACTAAAGATTCTCCTATTAGAGCTCTGTCAATGCGATCATTACCCTCGGCCAGAGGCCCAGGAAGACCAGAGTGAGACCATATATGGCCAATATAAAACGGATTTTTCCGGGCAAGAATGATGTTTTGCAGTTCTGAAAATAAGGATCCTGATGGCGTATTGAAGTTAAACGTACCACAGGTTTCCAATAAGGGTACTGACTAAGCAACATATAAGCTGTCAGTAAAGATATTAAAAGCCTCATGTACAGACTGAAAGACCTTTAGTACTGCTGTTAATTCGGCTAGCTGAGCCGAGAGACCAGGAGTCTCTACAATAACCTGTTGATCATTAATAAGATATCCGGCTTGCCCTTTAGAGGAGCCATCAGTAAAAATCAATAGAGCATTATTTAAACGCTGTAAAGAAGTCATCTTAGGAAATATCATATCATGTTCATTTAAAAATTTTATTAACCTATCTTGAGGGTAGTGGTTGTCTATAGTTCCATTAAACCCTATTTGTGCAAGCAACCAATCTGTACTATGCTGTTTCAGCCAAGTGTCTTGACTTACGCTGTAAGGCTGAACAATGATATCTGGCTCTTTTCCGAAATAAGTCAATGCCTGCCTTCTTCCAGTGATAATCATCTGAGCCACTGCTTCGTGATATGGCAAGATATTACGTTTGGGAGAAATCCTCGAATGTATCCACATTATAGGAAATTTTTGCCATAGCAGTCCCGTAGGCACATGAGTCATATTAAAAATTAACAGGTGCAGTGATAAGGAGTAATCTATATAGGTAACGAATTGCTCTTCAATAGACTTTTCCACTAGCTGTAAGGCCAGCAATCCTTCTGAGGTTAGGGATCTCGGGGAAGTGGGATCAGAACTCCCTTTAAGAATATCAAATAAAGGTTTCAACTCCCCTGTAGTAAACTTTAAATAGGGGGGAAGCCAGTTAATATCACCTAACAATTTTTGAAAATCATTTAAGGTCCTTAGGTTATCTCTACGAATAACGATCTTCTGGGGAAAAACAGCTTGATCAGTGAGTCTAAAACCCAAATAATTATAAGGATCCTGAATTTGTACCTTTTCAGAAGCAATTTGCAATCCCTTATCAGCTAGGGCTTTTTGTAAACCTTTATAACACAAAAGCAATTCTTGGGGGTCCTTTCCTGCCATCAAGACATCATCTGTGAAATGAACGATGTAAATATTTGGCCATTGTTGTCTAACAGGTTGAATTGCTTTCGCCACAAACCTTTGACATAATGTGGGACTATTAGCCATCCCCTGCGGGAGGACTGTCCATTGATATCTTTTCATGGGTTCCTTGAAATTTATAGAAGGAACACTAAAAGCAAATCTCTCACAATCCTTTGGATGCAAAGGGATGGTAAAGAAACAATCTTTCAAATCTATAACAATCTTATAATATCCCTTAGGAATGGCTACTGGGGAGGGGAGCTCCTGTTGTAAGGTTCCCATAAGTACCATGGTTTCATTAACCTTTCTTAAATCTTGTAACAGTCTCCATTTTCCAGATTTCTTCCTGATAATGAAAATGGGTGTATTCCAGGGAGAATGAGACTCCACCAAATGTCCTGCTTCTAACTGCTCCTGCACTAGCAAAGAAGTGGCCTCTATTTTCTCTTTGGGTAAAGACCACTGATCCACCCACACCGGAATATCATTACGCCATTGAATTTTTTCCGCATGGGATGCAGGCAAGATAGTGGTCGCTATTGAAAATACTTTAAACCTCTCATGTTAGAGTGGGGTTTAAGATCCTCAAAGGTCTTAATTCCCTGTCCTTTCTTTACTAGTTCACGACCAGGCAGGGGTCCCTGCCTGAATGTCTGTTCAGTCACCATCTCCTTAGAACTGCACAGAATAACACCCATCTGTGACAACAGATCTCTTCCCCACAGAGTCACAGGCAAATTTGACATAACATACGGCTGAATCTTTCCTGATTTCCCTTCCTCATCTCTCCAGGTTAGCAATTTGGAACTACGTTTTGGGTTACTAGCGTACCCAATTCCTTGAAGGTGAGTCAAGGAAATAGTCAAGGGCCAGTTTGAGGGCCAGTCCTGCCCTCTTATAATCGTTACATCGGCCGTGGTATCTATTAATCCTTCAAAGCCTTTTTCATCAAGAGTCAATTTAAGGTTAGGTCTCTGATTTGTGATAGATTTCACCCAATTTACGCCCGAGGAGTCAAAATTATTTTGTCCTTCCTCATTTTCAAAGAATCTATACAGTGACTGGCGTAAAGGGATCAAAGTAAGTTGAGCAATTTTCTGATTAGCGGGTATAGTTATAGCACCACGAGGGCAAGCGGCTATGATTTTAAGTTCTCCCTCATAATCATTATTTATAACACCTGGATAAATCTGCAGGCCTTCTACAATTGAACTGCTTCGTCCCAAGAGAAAGCCACAGGTTTCTATGGGCAGTGGTCCAAAGACTCCGGTAGGCAGAGTTTGGACTCCCACTTCTGGGGTTAATACTGCGTGGACAGTGGAACAGACGTCCAGTCTTGCATTTCCTGGGTTTGACCTGACAAGCTCAAGAACTGATCTTGTTGGCTGGGCAGCAGATTTATAGCCCCATAAGCTGTCTTCTTTGAGTAACTCGGGGCCTGGGGCTGACCTCTTTCCTCGTTTCCCAGCACCAGGCGGCTCAAAACCCTTGGTTTATGCTTACAATGTTTTGCCCAGTGGCGGCCCTTCCCACACTGGGGACATATTCCTGGGGTACGGCCTGTTTGTCTACCCTTGGCGCCCTTGTTCTTAGGACAATTACTTCTAAAATGATCCAAACTTCCACAATTAAAGCATGCATTATTCCCTCGTTTCTTCGAGAACATTGCTTGCGCATGGGTTCCCTGCGAGAACTCGCAGGAAGGCCCGATGTCTGCGCAAAGATGGACATATCCCACCAAATCTGTCTGTCCCTTATGCGGTTGAATTGCAGCTCCGCAAGTTGCATTAGCATTCTCATAAGCCAGTTGCATAACGAAGAGACTACCCGTGTCTGGACTTCCAAGGATTCTACTAACTGAAATCAACAGCCTGTCCACAAAGTCCTGATATGGTTCATCAGAACCCTGCCGAATGCTAGCTAAACTTCCACTAGTATCTCCTTTAACTGGCAACCTTCCCCAAGCATGGAGTGCGGCTGTCGCAATTTGCGCATACGTACACTGCAACGGGAAAATCAATTTGATTTGTCTGTCCCTCATATGGACCCTCTCCTAAAAGCATGTTGCTATCCCAGTCTGAGTTACCAGCCTGAGCATTAAAAGCAGCAGTTTTCTTACTAGCGTCTCGCCATTCAGAATCCCAAAGCAAAAAATCTCTTCCTGACAGGGTAGCCTTGGAAAGAGTCTTCCAATCTGAGGGGGTTAAGTGCAACTCCACAACTGTGTCCAGTAATGCTTGAGTGAATGGGGCTGAAGGACCATATTGCACAACAGCTGCCTTTAACTCTTTTATCAACTTGAAATCCAAGGTCTGGTAATGTTTGGCCCTAGTATCTTGCTGATCAACTACCTTGACCAAAGGAAAGGCCAGTGTATTAGACGAATTCTGTCCTTTCCCACGAGCCTGACTCACAACTCTTTCTAGCGGCACCTGGTGAACTACAGAAGAGTTACTCTTCTCCGCTTCTGAGATCTTTTTTAGTTCCCGAAGCTCATTAGTCAGCCTCTGAAGCTTAATCTCAAACTCTAACTCGCTTAGCCGTGTGTCCCTATGAGTAGCACCTCCCGAAGTGGTGACTATAGGTGAAGTGGGAGATTCACAAGAGGACCAATTCTCATTAAGGTAATGGGCAATTCCTCTATCTGAGTGATTTTTGTTAAAATTCAGACCATCATCAGAGTTTCCACATTTATCAATTTTTGAGTTAAGAAGATCTTTTTCTGAGGAGGCCTTCTCTGATAGGCACTCCTCCTGAGATACCACAAGCTCCACCTGAGGGCAATTTAGCCCTGGAGAAGTTGCATCTTTTATAGCATCATTTACAAGCGCCCAGAGGCCTAGGGTAAGATTATCTGTCTGAGCAATATTCAAGGCCTCACCAACTTTCTCCCAGGTTCCACAATCTATCATTTCTTCTTCCTTGAACCATGGACAACAGCTATCTATCTTATCTAAAAAATTTCTTACTAATTGTACTTCAAGCCTTACTCCTCTGGCCTGAAACAACTCCTGAAAACTAAAAACAACCGCCTGATCCATGACTTTAAACCCTTCCTTCTTCCACCTAAGCAGCTTTCTAAAAAGCTGCGGCACACCACCTGTTTCCGTATCTAGTTCTGACCCAAGCAGAAACAGTGTTGGGTTAGCACTGATTCAAACTTGATTCTTATCCTACAGCATGCTCAGCAACACTTTACAAAACTGAAATTTTAAGCAGGCGCTAGCACGTGTACCTGTCCATTGCTCCGATGCTCCAATACAAAGATCCTTTCCTTTCTTGTGGAGCTCCACACAGCTGCCGTTTCTCTTAGCATCCCTCTGCCATTCTTCAGGTCCCAGTTCTGGCGCCAACTGTTGCGGCCTACCCGCAGTCCACAACACGAATGGTTCAACTGAGAATGGCAGTTCGAGCTGAAAAGAGAGGAATCTAGACGGAGCGGAAGAAAGAATGGGGCTAAGACGATTTCATGTTCAAAGCCCGCCTTTTTAATTCCAACATTCAGTTATAAAGGAAGGGGGAGGGAACCCGATTTCCTGCCAATTAACTCGGGATCCAGTAGCAGGACGAACACATGTGAGCCTCCAAGCAGCTAAGGCGACAGGGTCCAGCAGTGGGCGTGGCAGCACGAATGATCAGGAAACTACACCCTTGAGCAAGCAGGTTCAAGCACGTGGGGGAAGGGAGACCACATCCAAGCAGGTGGGGGAAGGGAGACCACACAAACCAGTAGCTGGTTCTTTGAGAAAATAAAAAAGATAGATAAACCTTTTAACCTGACTAACTAGAGGGCACAGGGACAGTATCCCGATTTTAAAAATCAGAAATGAAACAGGAGACATAACAACAGAAGCTGAGGAAATTCAAAATATCATCACATCCCACTACAAAAGGCTATAATCAACAAAAGTAGAAAACCTGGATGAAATGGACAAATTTCTGTACAGATCCCAGGTACCAAAGTTAAATCAAGAGCATATAAATAATCTAAACAGTCCCATTTTCCTTAAAGAAATAGAAATAGTCATTAATCGTTTCAAAAACAAAAAAGCCCAGGACTAGATGGGTTTAGGGCAGAGTTCTATTAGACACTCAAAGAACACATAATACCAATACTCATCAAACTATTTCATTAATAGAAACAGAAGACACTCTACCCAATTCATTCTTTGAAGCCACCTTTACTCTGTCATCTAAATCACAAAATGACCCAAAAAACAAAGAGGATTTCAGACCAATTTCCCTTATGAATAACGATGCAAAAATAATAAAATTATTCCAAACCGAATCCAGGAACACATCAAAAAGGTCATCCAACATGATCAAGTAGGCTTCATCACAGGGATTCAGGGATGGTTCAATATATGGAAATCCATCAATGCAATACACTATATGACCAAACTTAAAGACAAACCTAATGATCATCTCATTAGATGCTGAGAAAGCATTTGACAAAAATCCAACACCCCTTCATGATAAAATTCTTGTAAATACCAGGAATTCAAGGCCCATATCTAAACATAGTAAAAGCAATATACAGCAAAACAGGTGCTAACATCAAACTAAATGGAGAGAAATTTGAAGCAATCCCATTAATATCAGGGAATAGACAAGGTTGTCCACTCTCTCCCTACCTATTCAATATTATACTTGTAGTCCTATCCAGAGCAACTAGACAACAAGAGGAGATCAAAGGGATACAAATTGGAAAGGAAGAATTTAAACTATTACCATTTGCAGATGCTATAATAGTATACTTATTTAACCCTAAAAATTCCACTAGAGAACTCCTAAACCTGATAAACAACTTCATCAAATTAGGGGGAAATAAAATTAACTCAACCAAATCAGTGGCCTTCCTCTACACAAAGGATAATAGGCTGAGAAAGAAATTAGGGAAACAGCTCCCTTTACAATAGTCACAAATAAGATAATATACTTTTGTGTGACTCTACTTAAGCAAGTGAAAGTTCTGTATGATAAAATCTTAAAGTCTCTGAAGAAATAAATCAAAGAATATCTCTGAAGATGGAAAGATGTCCCATGCTCATGGATTGGCAGGACTAATATAGTAAAAATGACCATTTTGCTGAAAACAATATATAGATTCAATGCAATTCCCATAAAAAAATTCCATTCAATACTTCACAGAGTTAGAAAGGGCAATTTGCAAATTCATCTGGAATAACAAAAATCTTAGGATATTGAAAACTATTCTCTACAATAATAAACTTTGGGTAGAATCGCAATCCCTGACTCAAGCTGAACTACAGAGCAATTGTGAGAAAAACCACATGGTACTGGTATAGTGAAAGGCAGGTAGATAAATGGTATAGAATTGAAAACCCAGAAATGAACTCAAACATGTATGTTCACTGGTTCTTTGACAAAGTAGATAAACCATTCTGTGGAATAAAGGCAGCATTTTCAACAAATGGTGCTGGTTCAACTGGCAGTAAGGAAGTTGAAGAATTGCAAATTCTTACCACCTGCCACAAAGTTCAAGTCCAACTGGATCAAGGACATCCACATAAAACCAGATACAGTGAGACTTACAGAGGAGAAAGTGGGAAGGACCTGGAACATATGGGCATAGGTGGAAAATTCCTGAACTGAACAACTGGCTTGTGCTGTAACATAAAGTATTGTCAAAAGGGACATCATAATATTGCAACACTTTTGTAAGGAAAAGGACAGTGTCAATAAGTAAAATAGGCAACCAACAGATTGGAAAAAATATCTTTACCAATTCTACATCCGACAGAGGGCTAATATCGAATATATACAAAGAACTGAGGAAGGTAGACTTCAAAGAACAAAATAACCCCACTAAAAAGGAGTGTAGAGCTAAACAAATAATTCTCCACAGAAGAATATCAAATGTCCAAGAAGCACCTAAAAAATGTTCAATATCCTTAGTCATCAGAGAAATGCAAATTAAACAATTACGAGATTCTATCTCACACCACTCAGATTGGCTAAGATAAAAACTCAGGTGACAGCAGATGCTGGCAAGGATGTGGAGAAAGAGGAACACTTCTCCATTGCTGGTGGGATGGTGAGCTTGTACAACATCTTCGGAAATCATTTTGGTGTTTCCTCAGAAAACTGATCCAGCAATACCACTCCTGGGCATATAACCAGAAGATGCTCCACTTTGTAATGAGGACACATGTTCCAGTATTTTCATAGCAGCCTTATTTATAATATCCAGAAGTTGGAAAAAAACAAAAACAAAAAACAGATGTTCCTCAGTAAAGGAATGGATACAGAAAATTTGGTCTATTTACACAATGGAGTACTAATCAACTATTAAAACAAAAATTTATGAAATTTTTAGGGAAACGTTTGGAACTAGATACTATCATGCTGAGTGAGGTAAGCCAATCACAAAAGAACACACATTGTGCACACTCAGCGATAAGTGGATATTTGCCCAGAACCTTAGAATACCCAAGATATAATTCGTAAACCACATGAAACACAAGAAGAAGGGATACCAACTTTAGGATACTTTAATTCTCTTTAGAAGGGGTAACAAAATACCAATTGAAAGAGTTACAAGGACAAAGTGTGGAGCAGAGACTGGAAGAATGAGCATCCTGAAACTGCATCACCAGAGAATCCATCCCATATAAAATCACCAAACCCACACACTTTTGTGGATGCCAATAAGAGCTTGCTGACAGGAGCCTGATATAGCTGTCCCCTGAGAGGATCTGTCAGTGCCTGACTAAAACAGAGGTGGATCCTAAGTCCTACCATTCTACTGAGTACATGGTTCCACAATGAAGGTGCTTGACATGGGGTCTAAGGAGCTGAAGGGGTTAGCAACCACATAGGAGGAACAATAATATGAACAAACCAGTACCCGCAGATCTCCTAGACACCAAACCAACAACTAAAGTGTACACATGGTGGAACTCAGGTCTCCAGCTACATACATATGTAGCAGAAGATGGCCTAGTCAGTCATCAATGGGAGGAAATACTCTTGGTACTGTGAAGGCTCTATGCCTCGGTCTAAACGGAGAATGCCAAGAACAGGAAGTGGGAGTAGGTGGGTTGGTGAGCAGAGATAGTGGGGAAGCAAGGGGTGGTTTTTGAGGTGGGGGAACCAAGAATGAGAATATCCTTTGGAATTTAAATGAAGAAAATATCTAATAAAAAACAATAAAATATCAGATGGGAGAATCACCATTCCTGAACTCAAGCTGCACTTCTGCAATAGTGATAAAATATTGCATGGTATTAGAAAAGATACAGAAACATTGATCAATGGAACAAAATTTATGACCCATAAATAAAACCATACATGCACACTTGATCTTTAACAAAGAAGCCAAAAATATACAATGGAAAAAGGAAAGCTTCTTCCAATATGGTACTGGTCTAACTGGCTGAGTGAATTAAAATAGACCCATATTTGTCACCTTGCACTAAGCTCAAGTCTAGTGGATCAAGAACCTCAACATAACAGAAGAAATTAATGGGAGAGAAAGTGAGAAAAAGCCTTGTCCTCATTGGCACAGGGGGAATTTCCTAAACAAAACTCCAATGGTTCAGTAGCTAAGATCAAGAATTGAAAAAATGTTACCTCATGAAACTGGAAAGCTTCTGCAAAGCAATGGGCATATTCAATAAGACAAGTCAGCAACTTATAGATTGGTAAAACATCTTCACTAACACCACATCCAATAGAGGGCTAATATTCACAATATATAAAGAACCCAAGAAGTAAACCACAAAATATCCAAATAGTCCAATCAAAAATGGGGAATAGCACTGAAACCAGGATTCACAACAGAGGAATCTCGAATGGCAGAGAAGCACCTAAAGAAATGTTCAAAGTCCCTAGTGATCAGAGAAATGAAAAACCAAAACTTCCCTAAGATTCCACCATACACCAATCAGAATAGCTAAGATCAAACTTCAGGTGACAGCAGATGCTGGTGAGTATGTGGAGAAATAGGAACATTCCTCCATTGCTGGTGGGATTGCAAACTGGTATAAACACTCTGGAAATCAGTCTGCAGGTTCATCAGAAAATTGGAAATTGTAGACCCAGTTGTTCCACTCTTGGAAATATACCTAAAAAGATTCTCCAACATTCCATAGGGGTATGAGTGCCACTATGTTATAGTGTCCTTCTTTGTTATAGACAGAATCTGGAAACAACCAAGATGTCCAGTCACAGAAGAATGCATACAGTAAATGTGGTTCATTTACACAATGGGATACTAGTCAGCTATTAAAAATGAGGACATCCTGAGATTTGCAGGCACATGAATGGAATAAGAAAATATCCTGAGTGGGGTAACTCAGACCCGAAAGGACATGCATGGTATGTACTCACAAATAAAAGGATATTAGCCAGAAAACAAACAAACAACAACAACAACAAAACATTCAGAATACTGACGATACTGTCCACAGAACTGAAAAGGTCAAGAAGCTGAAGTGCCCAAGTGAGGACAACTCATTCCCACTTGGGAAAAGAAGAAAGCAATCACAAGTCGGAAGGGAGGAAGAGAGTTGCAAAGGAAAGTGGATGGGGTTGGAGGGAGTTGGAGAAAAATGGAAACCTTATCTGGATTTGGATGAGGGAAAAGGACTGAAGACCTGAGAGCCAGCAGAAAGAATATGAACAGGCAACCTCAGAAAATAGGAGGTTGAGGTGACCCCACAGAATGCACCAGAGACCTGGCAGGTGAGAAACCTCCAAGACTCAAAGTAAGGGACCTTAGATGAAATGCCTGACAGGAGAGAGAGGGAACATATAGAATCCACCTCCAGAAGGAAGACAGAACATCAAGTAAGGGATGGGGTGGCTGTCCCATTCCCACATTTGACCCATAATGGTTCCTATCTGAAAGAACTGCAGTGATGGAAATGAATAAGAGCCTAAAGAAAAAAAGTTCCAGCAATAGGCCCAAAGTGAGTTCCAGCTCAAGGGGGTGTCCAAAGGCCTGATACTATTACTGAGGCTACGGAGCACTCACAATAAGGGACCTATTGTGACTGTCCTCCAAAAATCCTAACAAGCAGCTGGAAGAGTCAGATGCAGATATTTGCACCCAATCAATGGACAGAAGCAGCTGACCCCTGTTGTTGAATTAGGGAAGGCTGAAAGAAGCTCAGGAGAAGGTTGATCCTGTGAGGAGCAGCAGTCTCAATTAATCTGGACATCTGAGATCTCTCAGACACTGGACCACCAAATAGACAGCACATACCATCTCATATGAGTTCTCCAACACACATACTGTATAGGACTTCCAGGTCTGTATTCATTCACAGGTGGATTCATAACCTCAAGAGGCTGAAGCAGTTTAGAGGACACATGTGGTTGGGGATTGGATTGTCCATGTAAATAAACATATGGCATTCTTGGATGCTGAAAAAGCCTTTGTCAAAACACAATACCCCTTCATATTAAAGACTTAAATCAGAAATTCAAGGCATATATGTAAACATAAAGAAAGCAATATAGAGTAAGCCAAGAGCCAACATAACGTTAATGGACAGAAACTTGAAACAGTCCCTCTAAAATCAGGGACAAGAAAACACTGCCCCCTCTCTCTGTCTCAATGTAAGATAGTACTAGCTGTTCTAGCTAGAGCAATTGCACGATAAAAAGTGATGAAGGAGATGCAAATTGGCAAGGAAGAATTAAAGGTAACATTATTCATGAATTATATGTTAATATACATAAATGACCATCAACATTCTACCATTGCACTCGTATGGCTCGCTATTTCAGAGAAGTGGCTAAACAAAAATTACCTCAAAATCAGTAGCCTTCTTTTATCGAATTGATAAATAGGCCAAAAATGAAGGTAGGAAAACAATACACTTCACTAATAGGCACAAATATTATAAAATAACTTGTAACTTTATCCAAGCTGTTAAAAGGTCCATTTGACAACAACTTTGTGTCCCTGAAGAAAGCAATCTTATAAGGAGCATACCAAAAGAGGAAAGGATCTCCCATGCTCATGTATTGATAGGATTATCATAGTGAAAGTATCCATCTTGCCAAAATCAATTTACTGATAAAATGGAATCCTCATCAAAATTTCAAGGTATTTTTTTTATAGACTTTGAAAGAGAACATCACCACTTCATGTGCAACAAAAAAATTCTAGTATAGTGAAAACTATTCTGAACAATAAAAGAACTAAATACTAATATTAAAATTATTTCTATAAAGAAGCAATTCCTGCGTTTGTGAGATCCCTCAATGAATGCTTCGTGTCCTGCCATAATATTCTCCTTAGGAATTTGTTACCTTAAAAAAATGGGACTGCACTCCTCGACTGCAGGTATGCACTCATCTGAACAGAGATCAGGCTTTAGGAACAATGATTATTTGAAATGCCATGACTTCAAACTGACTTTGGGCTGCTAGAAAAGTACACAACTCTCCTATAACTATCCAGCAAGATAATGTCAACATCATTTAACTTAGAGCTGACTTCCAAGAATCCATCCTTGTATTCAGAAATTAAATGTGTTAAGTCTCAAACTTAGGAGAAATGGCCTATTTGTCTATAGTAAGGATGGCACTCTGATCCTTATTTATATAAAATAAAGTGGATGCTGGGCACTGTGGGCCTGGCTTTCAGAGATTTTCCAGCAAAGGGAAGTGAGTGTAAGCAGGGAGACAAAGTCTCTGCCACACCTTCCATGTAACTCAGTAACTCAGAGCCTCTCTGAACTGAGTTGGATCAGGCTGGGCTGAAAATCCAACAATCCAGTGAGACGTGCAGTGGGACCTCAGGTGGCTCTACAGGAGAAAAGATCTCTTTCCAAGTGTTACATACAGCTCTTGGAACAAAAGGCTCAGACGAAGGAATAATTCTCACATCTAGTTTGATGAAGGATCTTGACAACTAGGGGAGAAAATTGACGTCATATACACTGTCTGAAAAGAGCTGAAGGGGGACCTCGACTTCTTGTAGGGCTAAATAGATGATATGTATTTCTTTATATTGGGGGGAGTGACTAGGTAGCTCTTTGAATCAGAGGAGCCTCCCTCTTTCCCTATTCAGTAAATATTGACGGGGCTCCTGCTATGGACCCTTTTGAGAATATTTTGGGGGTAGCCATTGCAACAGAATGAGGGCAGAGGCCCACTTCTTGTCAGGATAATGGTTGCCAATTTGTCCTTGGAATCCTATTAAGTTGATAGCCAAGCAGGAGTGATTTTTGTTTAGCCACTGAATATCAGAGAGGGAGAAGGGGATGACAAGGTCGGGTTCTTTTTGTAGGTTTTGCAGGGCTCCATCCCTGTAATTTAAAATTATTCTACTGATGGCATCTACCTCATTTAAAATTTGGGGTTTGCCATCCATCAGGGTGTGGAGCCATTCCAGGACGCCCTGATGTTGGTAAAGGTGCCCCAAAAGCATAAGGGAGTGTTGGGAGCTATTAACAACTATATTGTCTTGATCTCTGAATTGGGCCTCCCCCGCCCCAGAGAATAAAAGGGGATCAAAAGCGGGCCACAGATGCACAGCTCTGAGAACAACCACAGATTTTTCCAGCCCTAAGTCAGCGCCAGATGTCCTGACCACAAGATGTACCCTGATACCACCAAGTTCCTGCTTCCTGTGTAGTCCACAAAAAAAAAAAAAAAAAAAAATTCAGCTGGCCCATCCCTCCTACTGAGAAGTACCTCCTCCTTTGCTTGTGCATTTCCATTGTCCCATTCCTCCTGCTGAGAAGTAATTCCCCTTTTTACTTGTCCATTTAAGCCTTGAGCTTTGTTGAATATAGTGAGACCTTGATGCTAATCAGAGTGCTTCCCTTTGTCCTTCATAGCACTAAGTTCTCATCTCTCACTCCCCCCATTTGGTTCTTAGGAGAAGGTCCCCTCCAGACCCTTGAATAACTGGAAATGCTGGATGGGTCAGGGGAGGAGTTAAAGATGAGGAGTGGTATAGGTTTTGTTGGGTAATACCTAGGAAATTCCTTATCTTTTAGGGCTGCATTGACTGAATTTAGAACACGGACTATCTTGGGGGACAGTGTTCTCAGGGAGGACAGACTTTTTTCTCCTTTCAGGAGGTTAAAGATGGGTTTAAGGGTGCTTATAGGAAGGGGGAGCTAGGGATAAGGCCAACTGAGGTTGCCCAGAAAGATCTGGAGGGAGGCAAGAGTTAATTTTTGAGAGAAGGAAATGGTGGGTTTGAGGTGACATATTGAAGTAAGGGAAATCTCTGTTCATAAAAATGCAATGGTTGGAATAAGTTGGGTTTTGTGAGGGGCTGTTTTGAATACTAGGGCAGATAGGGAGGTTATTAGCTGCTCCTTAAGTTCAGATGGCGAGGTAGAAGAGTCTCCCCAAACTGAAATATCATCCATGTAATGATAGATATTGAGTCCTTAGTCTAAATAGGATATTAATGCAGTGATAACAGCCTCCTGACAAATGATTGAACTATTAGCCATTCCCTGCGGGAGAGCAGACCATTAATATCATGAGGCTGGGCCAGAGTTCTTAATGGGGGTACCAAGAATGCAAAGCGTTTACACTCTCAGGGGTGGAGGGGGATGGGAAAAGCATTATTTTATGTCTATTGCTAACAGAGGAACATTAGCAGGGATGGCTGAGATGTGGGGTAGCTTTCTTTGTGAGGAGCCCCAGACTTGTAAGGATTTATATACAGTTCTGGGGGTGATTGAAGGGTTGACATCAGGCATCTCTCATTGGTTTGGACTGAGACTTTGGGAAAACCTTATTTGCATGTAGGAAGGCTTGGTGCTGTTCCTACATGGCTAATAGTTAGGCCTCTCCTATGGGGACTGTGTGGGTGGTAACTTGGAAAGGAGACAGAGGTCCAGGAGACATGGTCTAATGCATGCCATCCCATGTAGGTGAATTATCACCACCGGGTCCAAGGGTTTAAGTTCTAGCCTCAACTGGAAACCAAGCTGTCTGTGTTTAGCCCATTGCCCCACAGACCACCATTCATAAACACTGTTACATTTGTTACCCTGTAACAGCTACAGAATCCTTAACCCTTAATCCTCAGCACTTTTCGCCACACATACCACCCTAAACTGTTCTAGTCCCTGAGTTTCACTTTCCTTCCTTCAGACTCTAATCTGTATATAATCCCACACATCATGTCCTTGTGGTCTCTTGGACACATGGATTCCTGGCTTGCTCCTGGCCTCTTGGCATCTGTTTGTTTTCTCTTCCACTTTCTCCTTCCCTATATCACTGTGTTCAGTCTGTGTGGTTCCAAATGCATTTAGTTCTTTTATTTCTAATCTCTTGAATAAACCTTCACATCAACCATGCATAGGAACTACATACTTCCTCACCCACCCTTCTTTCAACATGGTTTACTTCAGATATATGCTGTGGAAATAGAACAAAACATCAAAAGATCCATAATTGGAATAATTTTTGATAATCACAAAGCATGTCTATTTAAAAATACAAAGAGCAATTTGTTTAAAATAGCCAGGATATCTGCTATGTCCCCTCCATGGTACATCTTCTAGTTCACATCTCTACCTGCAATTACAGCATGGCACTACCAAGATCCTGGTCCGGAGCTTGCTTGCAACTCTGGAAGTCTGCTGCCATCCAGGAGAGCAGGACTCATGGCCATATTGTCACATAATTTTCACAGTTCAATTACATTAGTGGAGAGGAGGTCTTTAATTGGACAGGGAAAAGGGAGGCAGAGCTAAGACTTATTTTGTTTTTTGGGTTTTTTTGTTGTTGTTTGTTTGTTTGTTGTTTTGTTTGTTTGTTTGCTTTTTATCCCCAGATGTGCTAAAATGTTTTTATTTTATTTTTTTATTAGATGTTTTTTCATTTACATTTCAAATGCTATCCCAAATGTTCCCTATACCCTCCTCTGACCTGCTCCCCTACCCACCCACTCCCACTTCTCGGCCCTGGTTTTGCTCTGTACTGGTGCATATAAAGTTTGCAATACCAAGGGCCTATCTACCCAGTGATGGCTGACTAGGCCATCTTCTGATACACATGCAGCTAGAGACACAAGCTGTGCGGGTATTGGTTAGTTCATATTGTTGTTCCACCTATAGGGTTGCAGACCCCTTAAGCTCCTTTGGTGCTTACTCTAGCTTCTCTATTGGGGGCCCTGTGTTCCAACTTATAGATGACTATGAGCATCCACTTCTGTATTTGCCAGGCACTGGCAAAGCCTCACACGAGACAGCAATATCAGGGTCCCTTCAGCAATAATTTGCTCTCATATACAATAGTGTATGTGTTTGGTGGCTGATTATGGGATGGTTCCCCATGTGGGGTAGTCTCTGGATAGTCCATCCTTTCATCTTAGCTCCAAACTTTGTCTCTGTAACTCCTTCCATGGGTATTTTGTTCCCTATTCTAAAGAGGGTTGAAGTATCCACAAATTGGTCTTACCTCTTCTTGATTTTTTTGTGATTTTCAAATTGTATCTTGGGTATTCTAAGTTTCTGGGCTAATATCCACTTATCAGTGAGTGCATATCATGTGTGTTCTTTTGTGATTGGCTTACCTCACTAAGGATGATATCCTTAAGATACATCCATATGTCCATGAATTTCACAAATTCACTGTTTTTAATAGCTGAGTAGTACTCCATAAGTGAGTAACTGGGTAGTGATAAAAGGGAGTCACATGAGTTCAACTGCTAGAGTTAAAACAAATAGACTGCTAGCAGAGCTAAGGAAACAGGCTGTGGGATTAAATTGTGAATTTAAAATTAAGATTTTTTGCTTTTAGGATAAATTTATATTCAGATTCTGCCTGAATCACATAGGAAATATCACCTACATTTCAGAATTACATAGGGAATATTAGTCACGGACTCCAGTGTAGAGAGTGCAGTGATAATCATTGCCTGCTTTGAATAGGAATTAATTATCAATGTCTGTGGCTCCAGGTACTGAGTTCAATAGACAGATATTATACAGGTATTAATACAATGTCTGTGGCTCTGGCCAAGAGCCAAATGGAAAGATGGGATAGATGTTTAAGAAGCCACAGAAAGCTCATATTCTGATAACATGGGCTCAAAGGGAATCTTGAGTGTGTTTTCCTGCTTCTCAAGATAGGAAATGCCTAGTATAGGGACCTACCATATCTTATTTTACTTCATTTGTTTTGGATTGTTTTGATTTTCAAACTGGGTATAATTTTGTGTTTTGTGTTTATATTATTCCTGTGAGAGAGAGGTCTAAATAAAGGATTTTCTGATTACTGGCTCAAGGATATGCTGATTTGGGGAAAAGATTTTTTCTCTATGTCTATGGTCAAAGTGATTTACACTTTCCAGAGTTACATGAATAAAATATAATGAAAAGAGGCTTCCAGAGGACTAGGTCACAGAAAATCAAACAAAATATATGTCTTGATGATACTAAAATTTAGTTTTGGGATTTATATATTGCATAATATTCAGCCCTGGGGGATATTCTATTCAGACCTGCTTGAACTCCTGATGTCCTGTACTTCAGTCAGATCCACTCGAGACATGGAGATCAGAGAGTATCGGTCCTATTTTCTCTAACATTCCCCTCCCCTTCATAATTTCTCAATGCCCATATTCAGCTTGAAGAATATATGAAGAGCCATCTAGACAGTTCCCTGGGCTTTGGGGCTGGAGATGGTTATTAATAGGCTATCTTTCTAGGGAATAGAGGAATGATCATACTGGAACAGAGTGGCATAGCTAGAATTGATTGCATAGTCAGGACCTCATTTGGTAGAAATCTCCTTGTTACTAAGCTAAAGTCATAATTTCTTTTTTTTTTTTCATTGATTTACTTAATTAGGTATTTTCTTCATTTATATTTTGAATGCTATTCTAAAAGTCCCCTAGACCCTCCCCACCACACTCCCCTACCCACCCTCTCCTACTTCTTGGCCCTGGCATTCCCCGGTACAGAGGCATATAAAGTATGCAAGACCAAGAGGCCTCTCTTCCCAGCGATGGCTGACTAGGCCATCTTCTGATACATATGCATCTAGAGACACGAGCTCCTGGGGTACTGGTTAGTTGATATTGTTCATAACCTACAAGGTTGCAGACCCCTTTATCTCCTTGGGTATAAAGTCATAATTTATTAGATTGTATATAGTTTTTTTAGATGCAAAATCAAGGGTTTCATTGGTATAAATTTCTTCTACTTTTACAAAATTTTATAACTGCAAGGATTAGAACTATTCCTTTTATAACTGTTTTTTTTTAATATGATCTGAAGGATTTTCCCCGTCCAATTACTTTATTGCAGAGAAGGTCTGATATTGGACTGGGAAAAGGGAGGCAGAGCTAGGTGTTGAAGAGACATGGATCATTTAAGGGTAGGAGGAAAAGTAAGATGGCTGTGGACATGAACCCACATGGCATTTACCAGCCACAAGTAGCTATGATTTCACAAGGTTAGAAATACTGGGGTAAAGTTTTTTTATCATTACTAATTAGCTCTGATATTATTGTATTGTCATCCTCTAAACTGTGATTTTTATTGATACATGTCTGATTGGTTATTTAAGCCTTAAGAGTCTTGATTTTACCGAGTTACCGTGTATTGTTATATGCAATTGCTAGGATGGTGGTTCTATTTAGTTACTGAAATGTGGGATCATAGACTACATGGAGTCATAGCTGAGGAAGTACTAGCTGCTCCCGGAAAAACTGAGCCAGATGATGTGGAGACTATATGGAGAGAGTTGATGGTGGCAGGAGCACAGGAGTGTAATCAAGCCTTTCAGAGGGATGGTGGGCTTATTTTTTAATATTTCCCACAATACCATGTGGGTTTACTAGGCAGGCCAAAACTAGTAACTATTAAAAGGCTCAAGATCAATTCAGTATGTCAAAACAAGAACTCAGTTGTCATATAACAGCAAGCCCTGTAATTGCTAAAACACATGAATAACACAAAAATACCTTAATTATAATATTAGAACGATGATATAACCCTTAAAAAAGAAACTAATAAAACGATTAAAAAATTATGGCAAAGTACAACCAGTCATGTAGAGACCATTAACAAGGAAAAGAAATTAACAAACAAAAAGAAATACTTAAAAGTACAATCAAACAGGTGAATAAATGAATAAAACACTACAACACCTAAAAAATGAAAATAGAAGCAATAAAGAATACGATCTGATGCAATCCTGAAGAAGGAAAACATAGGAAAGAGAAAAGGAAATACAGAAACAAGAATACCCAACAAAATAAAAGAGATAGATGAAAGATTCACATGGATAGTATACACAGTATAAGAAAGTAACACATCTGTTAAAGAAAATGCTAAAGCCAAAAAGTCTTTTACAAAATATCTAGGAAATTTGGGAGATTATGAAAAAACCAAACTTCAGAATAATCTGAATAGATAAGAAGACTTCTAAATCAGAGGACCAGAAAATATCGTCAATATATTCATAGAAAAATTGTCAAAACACTAAATAAACAGAACAGGGATAGAGTATTAAAAGCCACAGGAGAAAAAGACTAAATAACATATAAATTCAGACCTATTATATTTACACAACACTTCTCAAAAGAGAGTTTTAAAATCCAGAAATGCTTGGGCCTATAAGCATTTACAAATACCACCATACACTCCTATGCACAGCAAAATAATTAATCACCACAAAAAATGTGAAAAAAAGATATTACATAACAAAACCAAATTAACAATATAGTTTGACTAATGCAGACCTAGAGGGCATACAATAAGGAAAACTCCAACACAAGTAGAGTAACTACACCCCAGAAAACATAAAACACAAGTAAAAGGTAATTCTACATCAGGAAATACAAAAGTACACACACACACACACACAACATCACCATCACCACCACCACCACCACCACCACCACCACCACCACCACAACAACAACAACAACAACAAAACAACATCAAAACAGCAGGAATTAAAAATCACTGGTCCTTAACAGCTCTCTACATCTTTAGTCACTATTCTCAAATGGAAAAAAAAAAAAGTTAACACAGTGGATGCATTAATAGAAACCATCCAGCTGCATACATGAAACCCAAATCAGTAACAGAGATACATATTAATTCAAAGTAAAGGCCTGGAAGAAGATTTTACAACAAAATGCAGTCAAGAACCATGGTGAAGTAGCCATTCTAATTTATTATAAAATAAACTTTCAACCAAAATTTATTAATAGAGACATGAAAAGAGATTTCATACGCATCAAGAGAAAAATTTCCAATATAGCATCTTATTTCTGAACACCTATGCGTCAAGTAAAATGTAATCACTTTCATAAACAACATATTAATAAAGATTAAAACGCTCATCAAACTTCAAACAAAAGTAGTAGGAGTCTTCAGTACTCCACTATCTACAACTGACAGGTTGTTGACCCAGAAATTAAACAGAGAAACAATGAAACTGAGGTTGTGCATCAAATGGAACTAACAGATATCTAAAGAACATTTTACTCAAACACAAAATATTATACCATCTTCTCTACACTTCATGCAACATTCTGCAAAACTCTCCAAATACTAGGAAACCCAATAAGCCTCAACACAATTGAAAACTGAAACAAAACACTGTATCCTATTAAACCAACATAAATTAAATCTGGACTTCAAGGACAAGAGGATCAAAACAAAGCCTACATAGTAATGGAAACTGAACAACAATCTACTCAATGCTCACTTGGTCAAGGAAGAAATAAAATCTTGCTTCCTAAAATAAATGGTTTATTTTTAGATTCTGTGGGATTTCACAACAGCCTGTTCGGAAGACCCTGGAGAACTGCTATCCATCATGTTGTTGGTTTCAGAATTTCCACAAAATGAAAAGGGGACTTTCATTATTTATTTGTAACTTAGTGAGGAAGCAAAGCCAAAAAGAAGTCCAAGGTGCATTCCACAGTGATCTGTTTATTTAGTAAACATAGAATACTACTAAATCTCTTCAAATTTTAAAAAGAAGTAAATGTAGGCCTATGATGGAAATAACATACAGACATAGCACTCAACAAGATCCCAGGTTTACATAGGATAGAGTCCAAGAATACAAGTACAGAATCATTTATTCTAGTTAAGGTATTTGTCATTTCTCCTGTGAGAGGTGAGAGAATTACAATGACTGAAAACCAGGTCAGTAGCATGTGATAAGTCATGGGATTTACATAGTCTGCTCTTGTGGGAAGTCAGATCATGTCCATTATTGTTAAGACCTTTTGTTGGCAAGAGGGGATCCCTGAATATGTGTGCTACACATTCAAAACCATAGAAAGAGTGTTATCTTTACATGGATACTAACCAAAATTTCAACAATCATAAGGTTTACTTTGTAGGTTTCTTTAGGGAAAGATATACATCCAGTTGATATATGACAGTTCTTCACAAAGCAAAAAGGTTATTTACTAAGAATCCAGAGTGATGTCCTCTGATTACCTGAGGCATGAAATCTATGTGAGCTTGAGTGTTTGTGTGCATGGCTGTCATTGTTTATATCTTGACTGTGTGTAATTCTATGTCCATGAGTAGGTTTCACTATGTTTTTCTATGTATGTACAGAAAGAACTATATAATTACCTACTCATTTTCCTTATTTGCACCCTGAAATTTTACCTCATAAAGCAGGATAAAGAATATTATATTCATTTTAATTACAAATGACTGAGTAAGGCAAAGTTCTAAAAGTGGTGTTGTATGCATCCTGGAAATATATGGAATATATCTGAGATAATCTACTCAAATGGCAGAGTGATGCCTTCACTTGGATATGTACTTTACTCTAGCTTTTATCCTAATGTTATCCCACATTCCAATTACTAAGTGGAACTACAACCCTCATTGTTGCATATCACAATACACAATAACCCGGTAAAATAAAGACTCTTAAACGTTAATTAACTAATCAGATTTATGGATTAATAAAATCACAATTTACAAAATGCCAATACAATGATATCAGAGCCAATTGATAAGAAAGCTTATCACATTTTTTTCCCAATCTTGTGATAGCTACTTGTGGCTGGTAAATGCCATGCGGTTTCAAAGCCACAACTATCTTCCTTCTCCTCCTAACCTGAGACATTCACTGTCTATGCAACATTTAGCTCTGCATTCCTTTTCCAGAACCAATTCCAGAACTCTTCTATGCTAATGTAATTGGATAGGGAAAAACCTGTGACATGAAGGTATGAATAGAAATAGGAAGACAGTATTACACCAAATTTAATGTAGCTCATACAAGCAAGAAAGACAAAACTTCTAAACCTAATGAAACAATGGAATAATTCGCATCACACTTATTTAAGGTCAGAAAACAGGGGCATGTATTCCACTCTGCTGATAGCTGTCTTATTTGTGATAATCAAAATCTGGAAAAAAAATGTCCGACAACAGAAGAACATATACAGAAAATGTTGTTCATTTACACAATGAATACTACACAGCTATTAAGAGTGAAGATATCATGAGTTTTGCAGAAATATGGTTAGAAGTAAAAATTATCACCCTGAGTGAGGTAACTCAGATCCAAATAACATGCATGGTATGTACTCGCTAATATGTAGATATTAGCCAAAAAATTACAGAATGCCCAAGATTCAATCCACAGAACTCAAGAAATTAAAATTTGAAGGGCCCATGTGAAGATGCCTCAATCCCATATGGAGGGAGAAGAATGCAACCTTAAGAGGGGAGGGAAGAAGGGACCTATGAGGGAACATGGACAGTGGATGCGGGGGAGAGGGGAATCAGATCTGGTATTGGGTGAGGAAAAAGGACTGTAACCCAGAGGGGCCAGCGGAAAGATTGGAAACATGCAACCTCAGAAGGTAAGAGATGGGGGACCCTCCAGAAAGGAAAAGAGACCTGGGGGGGGTGAGAGACTTTCGGGACTCAAAGGGAGGGACCCTAGATGACATGCCCTACAGTGGGGAGAAGAAAGTTATAATATCCACTTTGAATAGAAAAGTTGAAGTGATGGAGTTGCCATCCTGAAATCAAAAGCTCAGACCCAGAATATTCCTGAATGAGAGAAATTCAGGGAGAAAAGTGGATAAGAGCCTAAGGAAAAGGAAGTCCAGTGACAGGCCCAAATATGTTCAAGCTCAGGGGGAGGCCCCAAGGCTTGACACTATTACTAACACTATGATGTGCTTACAAATAGGGACCTATCATGACTGCTCCCTGAAATGCCAAACAAGAACCTGAAAGAGTCAAATGCAGATATTTAAAATCACCCAATAAACAGAAGCTAGTGACCCCTGTGGCTGTATTAGAGAAAAGGTGGAAGTAGCCAAGGAGGAGGATGACCATATAGGAAGAGCAGCAATCTCAAGTAACCTGTACCAACCAGGCTGCATAAACCTGCTGATATGTGCCTCCCAACACATATAGAGAAGAGGACTGATGGGTCTGGACTCAGTAAGAGAAGCTGCACCTAACCCTCAAGAGATGTGATTCCCCATAAAGTGGTAACGTCTAATGGAGTGTTGGTGGGGTGTTGAATACATCCTCTTGAGGTGTGGAGTGGAAGAAGGAGGTATGAAATCAGGAGTGATCAGGAGGGCGATGAAGTCTGGACTGTAAGACAGGATTAAAGATGAAAAATAAATAAATTTAAAACAACAACAGAAAACCTCTAATATCCACCTGAGTTGGAAGTTGTCAAAATGTGACAAGAAATGGAGTACTGGAGTAATATTGTGGGACAGTTAGATTGTAGGGAAGTTTGGTCAATGGCCTACCTGCAGTTCTGGTGCCTAGTATCTTTGGGTCTATCATGGAGTCCCCGTTTAACTTAGAGTTGGGGATTTGGTGATGAGGAGTGAAGAAGGGATTGTGTGAATAATATGGTAACCACCAAGAGTGTGTAAGAGAGCAACCAGATCACCTGGAGTTCTAAAAGCCTCTGTGACCTCTGGTTTATCAGAAAGTCTCAGCCTGAATTATTGACTGTAATATTGTGACAATACATGGAGGGTTATTAGGGATAGCATCAGAATAGAGGTGTAGGACACCAGGAAGGAGCCCCCACTCAAGTCTCCTGATTCGGGGTCACCAATAGAAACATGAGAGACGTTCTTGTTGCAAAATCACAAGGCAACTTTTATGGCGGAGCACTGGGTCGATATGTATCTCATGCAGGAGACAGAGGAATGGCCCTGCGATTCAAAAACTCGGGGTTTTTATAGGGTAGCAGTTAGGAGCTAGGACGATTTGGCTCGGTTACACACGATTGGCCCATTCACACATCAGCAACATGATTATGAGTCAGCAGAGTAGTATGTGCAGGTCGGGGCATATAAAGATTCTAAAGCTTATCTAAGTCGACAATGCATCTGGTTAATGTTTAAGCTTTTAAATATGCTCTCTATAGAAAGGGGAGGGGGAGGGCGATCAGGAGGTGCCGGGCTGCCAGATGGTCAGTGAGTCAGCCAACATAGTCTGAACCAGTTCCTGCATTCCTTCCTTTATCTTCAAGACTGGGTGACATAGTTTCAAGACGGACTCGAGCATGCCTGCTCTTGTTTTCTTTGCAGTCTCAGTCCCAGGCCTTTGTAGTTTAAACATTTTATTTTAATTTCCTTTCATCCCCTCTTCTTCTCTTTATACTAATTCTAATAATAGAATTGTAGAGATTGGTGGCCCCTAACTCTTCATCTACTTGAACTATAGGTTGGTATTGTCTCTGAAGAACCATGAGTTTTACTGCATCAATTCTACTCTGGATGAAAGCCAACCCTTTATTTATTATACAAGGGTCAAAAACTAAAGCTAAACATATCATAAGGACTGGTCCAGCTACAGCAGAAATCAAAGAAGTTATCCAAGATGGTCATGACTCAAACCACGTCTCAAACCACCCCCGTTGAGCATCCCGTTCTCGTTTCCTTCACTCTAATCTTTCTCTCAGTTTCTGCATAGAATCTCTAACTATTCCTGTATGATCTACATAGAAGCAGCACTCTTCTTTAAGGGCAGCACACAGTCCTCCTTCTTTTAGGAACAACAAATCAAGACCTCTCCTGCTCTGCAAAACTACCTCAGACAGGGAGGTCAAAGATTTTTCTAAATCGCAAAGGACTTCTCTATTGCCGCTAGGTCTTCATTGATAGCATCCCTCAAAGAATTAATTCCGTCTTCATTCTATCAAAGCTGACATACCCGTCCCCACTCCTACTGCCATACCTATTCCCATGAATGCAGCCAGGGTTAAAGTAATTGTTCTTTTTTGACTGCAGGCCAGCATAGCTTTCTTCTAAACTGGATGCAGGGTGATAATATAAGTGCGGTAAAAGCTGGATCATGACACAAAAATCATGAGATGAATTAAAAACGATAGTTGATACACAGGGAGTACAAGATAGTAATTAGGTTCCATCCTGGACACGGACTGAATTTGTCCGCATAGGTGTTTGTGGGCAGAAGGTGGGGTGCCTATACAGAGACCTAGAATCCTCGCAGATACTTCAGTCACGGTCAGTTTTTGTCCTGTCCCCCAAGAACAGGAAATATGGCTGCTGGTTCTGTTGAAATCTCCATTGAAGGCAATTCCTTCATAATAAGGAGGACCTGAGGACAGGCATAGCCAGCAGTCCTCAGTAGCACTTGGATCAGTTCTATGAAGGGCATAAAAGGCTCCTCTCACTAGGTTAAACATCCTCTGTCTTGTTGAAGGGATTGTCTCAGTCCCAGGCCTTTTTAGTTAAACCTTTTATTTTATTTAATTTCCTTTCAGAAGAACTAAGAAAGTTGAGCACTTTTATAGAAAGGCAGCCTAACTGACATTCTATCAGACCTAACCTGGATTTAGATATACAATTTCTGCTGAGATTGGAAGATGGAACACAGTAAGGAGGTGTGGGGCAACAACTGACAAATGGCTATGTTGAAGGTTAAAATCTAGTGGGGGGTTCTCCCTTCTCATAGGAGAGGGAGGGGAAATGGGAGAGGATTTGTACAGGGGATTAGGAGGAAGAGGGGCTGATATAGAAATGTGAGTGTATAAATCAATTATTTTTATTTATTTAAAAAGAAAAAATATGTGAATATATCTTAAAGTTTCATTGCACAGGTTGCAGTTAAGAAAGGGATATTTAGTTTATCTCATGCAATCTTGTCTTAAAATTTGAAATTCAAGAAGTGCAGGGCACATCATGAATAAATCTTTCTACACTTACCAAACCAGTTTAGGCAGAAACAGTGACAAATGAGAAGCTGCTTTCAGGATCTTAGCAACTCACCAAGTTGAAATGTAAAATACTATATGCTTCAGAGTCCATTCTTAATGTAATTTTGAGTAAAATATGTAGCTCTGAGCACCCATATTCACTATGGACATTAAGTCTCTACCTTTCTGAGTGAGACAAATCTAAATCATAGATGATTCTCAACACTCTGAAATAACAGGAACCATATGAATAAAAATTATCAGAGCTCAGTAAGCAAAAGTGTGCCCTTCCTGTGCTCAAAAAACCATCAGCATCTTTTCTGATGCGATAACAAATAAATCACACAAATCGTTAGATATTTAAGTATACAGAACACTTCAAACTATGCCACACTTCTATCTCTCAAAGAAACTTATTCTGGTATTCATCTTAAGATGCTTCCCGTCTTTCACCTCAGACATTTTGCTGAGACATAGTGGGTATCTGTGTTTATAACCAGTTAATATCTATCACAAGTTACTTCTGTAATTTATTTGTATTCGCTTTGAAAGATTTTCTTTCTCTTTGATTTTCTTGTTCAATTATGAGTCACTTTTAGGAGAAGAGATTTCCTTCACATATACATATATATGACATATTTTTTAATATTTCCTCTTCTTTTTAATTAATTACACACACACACACATATATATATAATATTCTAAGTTACTCACTAATGATCTTCCATATTTTCTTCTCTAGATCTTGGAATTCAGAAAATGTTGATATTTATTTCATGGATTTCCTAGAACTAACACAGAACATGACCTAAAATGTAGTTAATCAATTTTCTTCAGTTAAAGTACATTTCATATTTGAGTTTTCCCTTGATTTGATCTTTATTAAGCAGATGGATTTGGTGTGGTAACTTTGGATCAACATTCTACATCTTAATTTGTGAAGTAGGGAAACATTGTATTTTGGGTGCACCTGTAAGTGGTTACTACATTGTAAAAAAATCTATACTACATCCTTTTCTAACCAAACTGTAGGAAAATATGTTTTTTCCTAAATTCCACTGGTTGTCCATGGTTGGTCAATTTCATGTGGGTATTATTCTAAACCTACCATGGTAGTTTATTACTACTATTGATTATCCTACTTAAGCGAATCAAAGTATTGAAAAAATGTTATACTGGCTGTTATGTCAACACTTTTAATCTTCAGTAAATTTCCAAATCATTTCACAATACAACAATCATTTTTTTGTGATTGCCTTCCATCCTATTTACAGTCATGTACTGTGCTCATTAATGGGAGCCTATCAGCTGCTAATATGTGTTTTTTGGACTATGGGCAAGAAAAGTGAACAAGTTGAGTGCCACAGGTCCTCATGTCTGCTTTTTCCATAACAATGTTGAACATTTAAGTTAGCACCATAATACTTGAAAAGGTTTGAATGGGATGATTTGGAAGTGCACATCTGAAATTTATGGTCAAGATCATTTTCTAAAAATCATGGTGCATTTACACAAATTATATTTGCATTCTCCTTAGTACTTTCAAATGAATGGTTGATAAAAATAAGCTTCTTAGCTCACATTCTTTCTGTAAGGCTTATTGTTCAATCTCTCCTCCTTAAATTCTGATTTATATAATTTCTTTTTTTCTATGTATGTATGTATGTATGTATGTATGTATGTATGTATGTATGTATGTATTTATCTATCTATCTATCTATCGATCTAACTGATATGTTAGTAAAGGTAGTATTATTTTTTAATTAAGCTCTACAGTAGCAAGAATTTTAGGGATTGTAGAAATTAACATTACAAACATTCTCTTACTCAGGGAAACAGGGTTTGTAAATTGCAGTATTTTTTCTTTCATCATTTAGCACATAAATATAGAATGGTAAAAGTCTAAATATGTCCTTGAAATAAATCATTTAACTAAAAAGGTTCTTTGTCATATGTACAGTATCAAATATCCAGTTACATTGTGGTCCAATGAATATTCATTCGTGAACAGTATAATGGAAAACAGCCAAAATATGTCCACCAACTGTTTTTTAAGGTAGGAAGAAGGAAGGAATATCAGGTCACTGTTCTTATTGCCAATGAGGAATGCTTTAAATGTGTTTACATTTTACTTTTCAAGAGAAACTCGTCCCTGTATCATTACAGTCCAAGACAAGATAGTGAAGTTTTTCTGCTTGCTCTGTTACCCTTTCTGATAATTCCTGAAAAAGTACATCATGGGCATTAAAGTGTGTGTGTGTGTGTGTGTTTGTGTGTGTGTGTGTGTGTGTGTGTGTGTGTATGTGTGTGGTGATTTTCACATTGATCTGTGAATCAGTGTAATTCTACAGATATATTATTTCAGACAATTTTCCACTAAGTATGCATTTGTGACATCCCTCACAATATTATCTGTGTTAAAACATTCTTTGCATAAATGCAGTAAAAACTAATATGATTAATTGATATTTAATAAATGGCATCGTAAGTCTGGTTTTGTCATTGAAAAGTAATACAAGTTTCTTGAATACAGAATTATCTTCCAAGAGTTCAGGTACAAAATTCACCAAGTACAACAACTAAAAGTAAGTTGATACCTCTTTTGTTTGATTGAATTTCCTTGTCATGTCACATTATATTCATTGTGAAATAAAAAATCTAAGTAATTGACAATGATAGGGTCATTTCTTTGGCCATGCATGTACCAAAATTGTTTGAAATGCCCTTGTATGGGAATACATGACATATGCTTATCCCAAATTTAATATTTAATTATGATTCCCATAAAGGTATTTGTAGGTTTGGAAATTTGTTTGTTATGGACATAGGTTATAGTAAACACATAGAAGTCAGTGTGAGACATTAAGTATTGTGGCCCACATGTCGGCTTGTTATCTCATGATTCCTCTGTATATAGGCTATTTAGCCTATATTTTAATATTTGCCTCACCATTTCAAATATTTTTCACCATAGGAGGAAGGAGAGGAAAAACACAGTAATGCATTTGAATTTTACTACAGTTTTGGAGATTTGATCTCATATATATTTATTTTCTTTTATGACTTCTGTTTAACAACATAGCCATCTCTATAGGCACAATGCCACAATTTTAAGTATTTCCCTCCAATAAAAGGACACTATTAAAATATAACTCGTCAGAAAAGCTAGACATGACTTCTTGGAAAATATAAAAATACTTCCTTCAAGATATTTGGTTAATTACTCTAAACTTTTTAGGATCATTTTTGTTATGTGAATTGTTTTTCCTCCTTTTCTTGTCTTTGCTGTTGTGTTGACTCTCATTTCAAGGGTAAAAGGACAATTCTCGTGTTTGTTCACAAATCATCTCCCCAGTTTGCAACTTCATTATGCATGAAAATAAGTTCTTAATTTCTGAAGAAATGTAAGCATGCAATAAAATAAAAGGTCAAAAATTAAGTCAAGACATAAAAACTGTTATTGCTTACACTGCATTTTTGACAAAAGCTAAGTACTTGAGTAGTTTGAAATATTGCACCTAATTCACTCTTCTAAGAAATGATTTATCCTATGTAGTAATAATGTTACTTACACATATATTCACCACTCAAAAGAATGCAACATGAATGTTACATGTGAGGTAACTTTTGTTTGACACAGAAGCAATGTGTGAAACAGATGAGAGAGAGAGGGGAATGCCAATGTTTAGGTCACTTGATCAATCTGGACATTGTGTTTTAGTTTTCAGGAAAATTTAACACAATCTACATGGTTTCAAATGATTTAAAGAAATTGGAGAAAATGGGAGTGTGGGTATGCTTATGCGTAATGTTACATTTTTAAGGAACTACAAGGAAATGACAATGTCTTACTACATCAAGTAAGTAAAAGTTATTTAAAGGGGAATTATAAACAGAGTCTAGAAATCTCTAGAGCCTCATTCAGTCCTACAATGGGCAGAATGTCTATCCATTCACCAAGAATCCTATAGCAAACATAATCAGATATACTGAATTCTTACATCTAAAATACTCACAGATTTTTCACTGTCATGCCTGGGAATTTTAACAAAGTAAATGTTTGTAGCAATTGCTTTTACAATCATTGTTTTTAAGCTTAAGTTTCTGTTCTTGTACAGAGAGCAGTAGAGACTAGCAAGCAGGTGTTATAGAATACTTGGGCCTGTACATATATGGATGAATTACTTATTTCTTGTTGACAATTGGATATGGTAAGAGTACCTTAATTGAAACAAAAAAAATTAAAAAGAATATACTTACATAGTAGGGAAGTCACCATGATCATGATTGTGTTTTATAAGGCAGGGTATATCCATTGCTCTCTTAATATAATGACTGTGTTCTTTTACCCATGAGAGAAATTCAGTAGTGTTGGAGAGTAGGAGACTGAGAGACTGATCCATTATTTACAACACAAAAGGCAAAAAAACTGTGAATGTCAAATAATCAAGATTATGTTAACAAGAATTTCTGAGTAAATATTTTGAGCAAAGACCCATGTCTATCAAGCAATATTCAATATAAATTGGTATATGGAAAAGCCATTAATCCCTCTATCTATCTCTCAGTGTTCCATCTAGGTATCTCTGAGCAATGCCCATGTATAATTTGTTCTTGAATATAACCAAGTGTTTCTATACAAAACTCATTGTAAAGAAGTTTTTCTAAAACTGTGTCACCGTTGAGATTATTGTTATTAGCTGCCTCATTCAAAGTAGTCAGTCTTCAATATATATCCACACAACAAATATAAGCAGGGTAGCATATACACATATATATTTCTATATAATTATATACAATTTAATTGCATTATATAAGTTACATATTTCATCAAAAGGATAGTTATATATTCTAAGTGTTCCAGAGAGGTACATGGACAAGCCTGATGAAAAATGGAAAAATTATTCCTATAATTTTATTTAAATTGAGATTTTAATATTTTTATTTATTTATATGTAAATAAATATGCTCTGCTCAAATGTAAAAATCCACTTCATTCTTAAGAGTTTTATAAGAAAACATTCTGTTCCACACAATTGTGTACTACAATTGTCTGCTATGGTGCATCAACAAAGCAAAAAAATGTTTGTAACTCTTGTAGTGCTACAAGTACCTGTGCTTATTTACTGGGACAAAGTAGCCTGATATGGGCACAAGGAATTTATTCAGGCCCTATTCAAAAGACCACATCAAGACTGAGGGTGTGATGTTATTATTGAGAGCAATAAGAATTTTTCAAAACTCATCAGAAATAGAATATAATGGCAAATGTCTCTATTTATACTGTTATATTTGCTAGGATAGTATGACATTTGAAAGTTTCTTGGGATACTCAAAGTTAGTGTCTATGACCAAATGTCTTTTGAGTTTGGCAACATTTGCAGTTCAGAAAGTATGAATCACAGATTCAAGACTGATGAAAACCTTTCCCTAGGATGCAAGTTTGTAACATATTTCCACATTATACTGTACACAACTGATACTATTTTAAATTTTTGTCTGTGAAGCAGAATTAGGAAGAGTGAGTTAATAAATGAAGTCATATGCACTTTGTGTAACTATTCATTACTAAGAAGTGCCAAAGGCATATTATATCAGGAAAGTATGTGTTTGACATCCATAAAATCATCTTATATCATTCACTCTAAACAGTATAGCTTCCTTCCACACATACCCATAGATAATTACTCCTTAAAGAAAGAATTTTCTGTCCATGTTCCAATGTACTCATTTTGTCCTACTCTTCACACGTTAATTCATATAACAAAATTTACTCACAATAAAACCTAGAACATATTTGAAAATTTTGGAACATACGGAGAGAAGCTCTTTAGCTTAGAATAGAAATAGTAGAATGGCAATGGTCTGGATTATTCTTATCTTATATAATTCAGTAGTAATCTAATATACTAACATAAAATTATATGTGGAATAATAACTGGTGATGAATATTATTTTTCTTTATATTTAGAAAACATGGGAAATGCCAACAGCACACATTTACTGCAGTTAGACCCAATTTTGCCAATTGCAAAAATATATTTTGTGAGTATTGAACTTTCAGGACTTCATCTTGAGACACGTATTAGTGTGGATGCACTTCTCTACATTATTTCTGAACTGGCTAGTTTTGTGTCATCTTGACACAGCTGGACTTATCACTGAGAAAGGAGCTCCAGCTGGGGAAATGCCTCCCTGAGATACAGCTGGGGGTCATTTTCTCAATTAGTGATCAAGGGGGGAGGTCCCCCTGTGGGTGGTGGCATCTCTGGTCTGGTAGTCTTGGTACTATAAGAGATCTGCAAGCCAGGGAAAGCAAGCCAGTAAGGAACACCCCACCATGGCCTCTGCATCAGATCCTGTTTCCTGACCTGCTTGAGTTCTACTCCTGAATTCCTTGGTGATGAACAGCAGTATGGACGTGTAAGCCGAATAAACCCTTATCTACCCACATTGCTTCTTGGTTATAATGTTTTAGCAGGAATAGCAATCCTAACTAAGACACTTTTCTTTTGAAGAAAGTAATAAAATAGATAATGTAAGCAACAATAGATTACAAGTTTCTTTTTCTCATTTTCTCAGTTTATCTCATGCACAAAGAATGCGAAGCTCATGATCCTAAGGACGCTATTATTGGTTACTGGCACTTGTATAATGTAAACCATTATTTCCCAAATATCCGTACCAACAAATACAAAAATGGAGACAGGATCATGGGTAGGTATAATTTCAAAACTTGGTAGAATTTACTCATCAATAGGATCCTCAGTTCAAATCTTTTTCAAACTCCCAACATTGTGCAAAATGCAATGAAATAAGCTATTATAGTCATGAAGTGCTTGAAGGAATAGATAACACAAGTATTTTAAACATTTGTTCTAATATTATGTAATATCTGAATCCAGAAATATTATGATACTTGATCGATCCAAAAGCTACTTTAAAAATTAAGTAAATGTTTTATACCTTTATATTAAACATATTTGGTAGTCATTTTTCTAATGGAGTGAACTAGGAAAATATTAAAATATTTAAATGGAACAAATCATGAATACTTGTGAGAGTGGGTTTTTGTGTATGAAAATGTCATTAATTTTGATTTAAGAAGCAATTTTTAGCTAGTATTAACAATTAGCCTATTTGACATTAACACATGGGTATATAAAATGAGAATTTTTCTATCTTATATTTCCATACTGAATAATATCCACATGAGATGTGTAAGTTAAAAGAAAAAACAAAGTATGAGTTTTGTTTTCTAGGGGTTCAGTGATTGCATGCCATATTGAAACCAGCTTGGGGTCTGGTCCTCCAGCTTAACAGTATATAATCACAAAAAAATCTGGAATCAGATGAATTCCTATCTATTTTTGGATAAAAAATGATATGACCATGAAGCTGACTTACTCTAATTAGTTCATTGAAATTTACACTTCTCAGAACTCAAATGTTAAAAAAAAAAAAAAAAAAAATTGGTCCAATCAATTGGAATTTCGAACACATCAAAGATACATGCATATTGCCTATGTAGTTATCAATGAATTCCTGTTTGAATGCTATCATATTTTTTTATAATATACACAAAAATTGACAACAGTATTCATAGTAGACTGAAATTGGTTGGTCTGATGCTGTTTGAATTCTAATGATAAATAGTGGTTCCTCAAGAGGTGGTTGCCCACCAAAAACAGATTCTCATGTACTCAAGTGATGCCTTGTGAATTTTCTCCCCAATTTAACTGCTCAATAAAAGGCTAAAGCCTGTTATTGGGCACTGGTGAAATGTGGGACTTGAGGATCATAGGAAGGTTGTTACAGCTAGAAATAGGAGGAGAAGAAGAGAGGAGAGGGAGAGGGAGAAGAAGGGGGGAAACAGAGAGAGAGAGGAGAGAAGGAGAGAGGGAGAGGGAGAGGGAGAGGGAGAGGGAGAGGGAGAGGGAGAGGGAGAGGGAGAGGGAGAGGGAGAGAGAGAGAGAGAGAGAGAGAGAGAGAGAGAGAGAGAGAGAGAGAGAGAGAGAGAGAGAGAGAGAGAGAGAGAGAGATATGGGTGGATGAACATAGAGGAGGTGGCAGCGACCAAGAATCAGAAGTACATATGTAGAAAGATCATTATAGCTGTGAAGTAAATTATTAAATAGCCCTAAATCTTCACAATATATGCATATGTCTTAGACATAAAATATCTGTATTGGATATTTTTACATGGGTTTATTAGGATTCTGAATTCCAACGAGATTAAAGTTTGATGCAAATGTACATAGATGAGATTAAAATGAATTTATTGCAATACTAGTGTGTCATGAGAAAAATCACAACACTCCACTTTTCTAGATATGGGTGAAGTTTGCAAGTCTGTTTTTCATCTACAATTTACACTTTTTAAACTCAGATATAGGAAGTGCAAGATGAGTTAGACAACAATTATATTACAAATCTCTGGACCATTTTCCTAAAACAGGACATTCAGATTTATTTGTCTCTCTATGTTCCAATCAAATATGTTTGATATGATATTAATTTGAAAGTATATGTGCCTAGTGTGTATTTATTTACTAGAAATAGCAAGTGGGGATGACCATTGAGTAACTGTGTACAATAAAATAAACAGCTTTCCTAAAGTAATTGGATCACTTGGGACATTAGAACTTACATATATATACATATACACACACACACACACACACACATATATATATATATATATATATATATATATATATATATATATATATATATATATATAATAGTACTTCTACAAGGTAAATTTTAACATGTAATAAAAAAGGCTTTTGTTATATTTGAGCAAATGTAGATAAAATGGTATTTTATCTATTGCATTGTTGAGGATACAGTGCTTTTCTTATAATGATCCAATATTTAAAATTTAAGTGTAAAGTAATGTTACGGTTTTATATACTCTGGGATAAATATGTGTGTCAATAAAGAATGATACTTTGAGAAAAGACAACTTATATCAAAATGTTGTATCAATTAAATGACATAATGTTCTATATTCTTTTGACTGTCGCACTTATATTTGTACTTACAATTACTTATATATCAGATACAACAATGTTATTTAAATTACTGTATATTGATGTGGAATGGAGATGCATAAGAGTGACCATAGCATTGTGTAAGGACATCTGATACTGCAGGGAACAAAATTATTTTTTTCTTTATTTTTAATTAGAGTACAAAAATTTAGTTTATATGCATCTTTAAATGCAGGAATTATCTTGGTATAATTTTTGTATATTTTTAAATACAATCATGAATTCATGAAGTTGACAGGCTCTCCTTTCAATACATATGAAACTTCTCAATACATATGCAACATAGAAATGGGAATAAAACAACATCAGACACTGACAGAGCAATTTAGATAAGAACGTACCATGCCACCACATAGAGAAACTGAAAAAGGACAACACAAGACTGATTGAAAACCAAACATAATGTACCCTGTTTCTGAACAACACTAAACAGCATATGATAGGAAATCCCAAGGTTATGAAGAAATTAGAAGGGGTCCTATAGATATATTAGACATGAGCAAATTAAGAGAAATGATTATTTTGTATGACATGCATTCTTCCTGTTGCAAGCAGATACTAAATACATGGTCAAATTAAAACAGACTTATTCCCCAAGACTTGAAATATTTGACAGCAGCAGTATTGGAAGCCAGTCATCAGATACAATGACAAACAACGAGGAAAGAACAAGCTATGACCACAGTTCTACAAAATAGTGATAGAGGTATGAATATTTACCAAGGTCAGTTGTTAGTTGAGGGTCATCTTGCACTTCCTATATCTGAGTTTAAAAAGGGTAAATTATAGATGAAAAACAGACTTGCAAACTTCACCCATATCTAGAAAAGTGGGGGGTTGTGATTTTTCTCATGACACACTAGTATTTGAATAAATTCATTTTAATCTCATCTATGTACATTTGCATCAAAATTTAATCTTGTTGGAATTCAGAATCCTAATAAACTGAGTTACAAAGACATATTAAATTTCACTATCACACCTTGGAGTTATTCATTTATCAGTATTAAATGCTTTTGACAAGGATGAGGAATCAGGTAAAAATCTGAGTAATTTACTAAAATTTTATAAGGCAAAAATAGGCCTTCACTGATTTCTTGTAAAGATTGCCTACATTTGTAAATAAAATAGTATTAGGTTCAGAAGGCAGAAAAATACTAAATGAATCTTGGGCTACTAAAAATGCTATTTCAGA
Organism: Mus caroli; assembly: GCF_978045245.1. Classification (NCBI taxonomy): domain Eukaryota; kingdom Metazoa; phylum Chordata; class Mammalia; order Rodentia; family Muridae; genus Mus; species Mus caroli. The sequence goes on from NW_028227299.1 coordinate 163,243, forward strand.
ATGCAAAAGGCTGAGGGGACCTTTAAAGCAAGATCAGAACCAAGAGATGAAGGGATTAGGAGCACAGCCTATATTGAATCTCACATTTATGATGCCATCATGTTGGGACAAGAAGTTTCTCACAATTTTTAGAAAAAACCCAGATGGCAAACGTTTCAATTGCAGTAAACAGGGTCATTTGAGAAGGGATTGTAGGCAATGTAATCATAGAAATAATTCTTTTTTATAGAAATAATATAAAAAGATGACGTCTCATTGGAGAAACAGCCACAGAACAATTAAAATTTTAAAATCTGCTCTTAAAAAGAAGATTGTTCTAGATACAATCAAGGATAGGACAGCTCTAGTACATAAAACAAAAAAATTATGAGAGACCAAAGAAACAAGTATTGTAACAAACTCCGATAAATGCTAAGATACCAAAGCTAAAAATACCAATAAATGATATTGAAATAGAAGATTTAGTAGACACAGGAACAGGTGTAAAATTAAATTCACCTAAACCGTAGCATCTAGATTGGGCTTTTAAAGAAGTAGATATTCAACTTCTAGGAATTGGTGCTCCATTTTGGGAAAATAAACTGCAAGTTTGATCTAAGATTATAGAGCCAGAAAGAAAAATAGAAAAATTAAAATCTCAAGTGGATATAAGAGATGGGAATTTGGCAGGGATATGGAATGGAAAACAGGGATAAACATTTCTGCAATCTCAGGAGGATGCCATAAAATAAAAAATGCTTTGAAGTAAAATATTAAAATCTATTATCAAGAAAATTTACTGACTGCTCAGAATGACCATTAAAATGCCACAACAGCTGTTGGCCTTCCCAAAAAATCAAATGGTGCTACCTTTAAAATTGTTAACTGAAAAACATCTGTGGGTAGAACAATTGCCATTAATATCATCAGGATGTAAGATACTAGAAGAGCTGTTACAGAATGAGGTAAATGCTGAACACATTGAAGAATCTATGAGCCCATAGATAGTTTGTTTCTTACAAAAACAATTAAAGTAAAGGGAAAATGTTAACTGATTCAAGAACCGTAAAAAAAAATATTCAACCTATATAAATATTTTGCTCAAGAACTGTTATAATAAGTAATTTGTAAACAGTTTCTGCAGTCTGAAATTTACCATTATGTGGATGATATTTAATGGTTGATTAGACAGAAATACCATAGAGATAAATTATTAAGTAGCTAGGATTTTACCAAATGGTAATAAGGAATTGCACATGATGATATATAAAGAGGGTATGCTGTCAGTTATCTAAGACATAAGATAGGTTTGCAGGAACTTTGCAGGCAGAAAGTAAAAATCCAGGAGATATCATTTATAAACTATTAAGCATTTTCAAACGTGCTGGGGCATAGAACTGGCTTTGAACCATAATTGAGTAAACTACTAAAGAGCTAAGGAATTTCTTTCAAATGTTATGTGTTCATGAGGAATAAATTGTCTGAGAAAATTATCAGCTGAAGCTGAGAGAGATTTGGCTGTAATACAAAAGTAATTACAGTATCCAAATCTTGATTGCATTTTAATTATTCACCCTCTACTCACTCTCACTAATTTTGGATATCAAAATCATTGATGAATTGGCAGCTGGTGATTCTTCATGGAAAAAAAAAATTGTCCACCAACATTTGCCTCTTGGCATCTACTGCAAATATCTTCCATTTCTGGAGCATATATATTCTCTACTTGAGAAACAAATCTGGACTTCTTTGATTTTTTTATTGGTTATTTAATTTATTTGCATTTCACATGTTATTCCCTTCCTATAAAACAAGGAAAGCAAATACATTATCTCTTTCATCTCCAAACCATGTCTCATATAATAAAGTCATCAAAACAGGAAAAGTAACTGCCATATAATTGGTAAAGATCACTGTTCAGTGGAGGCATTAATGGAAATGGCCAATCCTAGCAAAACTTAGCAACTACACCATATTATACAAGCAAGAAAGACAAAATATCTCAACAAATTGAAAAGGGTGGGGGAATTGGCATCAAGCTTAAATAAGAAAAATTATTAAAATTTGCCATGGAAATTTTTCAAGAAACATCAACAAAAAAAGGTAAATTACACATTATTTTCTTTTTCTTTTATTGAATATTTTCTTTAGCGACATATAAAATATTTTCCACTTTTCAGGTCTCTCTGTCCGGAACCTCGTATCCCACCCCCCTCCCCTGCCTCCAAGAGGGAGCTCTCCACCCACCCTCCCACCCACCCACCCGTCTACTCCTGTCTTCCCACACTGGCATTCCATTACACTGGGTCATCAATTTTTCACAGGATCAAGAGGCTCCACACACATTGATACATGACAAGGCCAAATTCTGCTACATATGCAGCTGGAGCCATGGGTCCTTCCATGTAAACACTTTGGTTGGTGGTTTAGTCCCTGAGAGTTCTGGGGGTACTGGTTGGTTCATATTGTTGTTCCTCATATGGGGCTGCAGACCCCTTCAGCTCCTTGGGTCCTTTCTCTAGCTCCTTCATTGGGGATCCTATGCTCAGTCCAAAGGTTGTCTGTGAGCATCCACCTTTGTATTTGTGATTCTCTGGCAGAGCCTCTCAAGACACAGCTATATCAGGCGCCTGTAAGCAAGCACTTTTTGGTAACCTCAGTAGAGTATGGGTTTGGTGACTGTATATGGGATAGATCCCTAGGTGGTGCTGTCGCTGTATGGTCTTCAGTCTCTGCTCCACATTTTGTCTTAATATTTCTTCCTTTGAATATTTAGTTCCCTTTTTTAAGAATTGCTTAAGCATCCATATTTTGGTCATCCTTCTTGAACTTCATATGATCTGTGAATTGCATCTTACCTATTCGGAACTTTGGGGCTAACATCCACCACTTATCAGTGAGTTCAAATTGTGTGTGTGTGTGTGTGTGTGTGTGTGTGTGTGTGTGTGTGTGTGTGAGTGAGAGTGTGAGTGTGTGTGTGTGTGTGACTGAGTTACCTCAAAACAGGATGCTATTTTCAAGTTCCATCTATTTGCGTATGAATTTCACGAAGTCACTGTTTTTAATATCTGAGTGAAACTGTGTAATGTACCATATTTTCTGGGTATCCATTCCAACCTGTCACTTCTAGTATCTGTGATGCTAGGTGCTTCATTTCCCACTGAGGCCAGTCAAGGAAGCCCAGCTGGCAGAATGTATCTGACATTCAGCAACAGCTTTTGGGATAGCCCCTTTCCTGTTGTTCAGGACCCACAGGAAAGTGAAGCTGCAAATCTGCTACATATGAGCAGAGAGTCCTAGAGTCATCCCTTCTATGTTCTTTGGTTGGTTCAATTCTGAGAGCACTGAGGATTTGGTTAGTTGACTCTCTCCACCTTCCTCTTTTGTTTCTATCCCCTTTGGGGCCTGCATTTCTTTCCCATTTACTTCCATAAGAGTCCCCATGCACCATCCAAAATTTGGATGTGGATGTCTGTATCTTTCTGAGTCAAATAATGTGTGGAGACTTTCAGAGGTCAAAATTCTCCTGTATGAAAACATAACAGAGTATCATTTAAAGTGTTATCCATCATTTCTGCTATCACATTAATGCCAATAAGGATCATGTAACTTTGCAGGAAATATTTACCATCATTCAGTAGAATTTATATCCATAAAAAAACACAAAAGTTATTAATATTTTCCTTTGGTCATATCTGTAATCTAATTGATTTAATTTTCCTAAAACTTAATATTGTCAACATTATATGTAATGGTTTGAAAATTATTTAGGTCCATAAGACAGGCAAATCTGTGAATGATCTTTGCTAAGTGATCATTTCACTGAATTACTGTGTCTTTGGTTTTGTGACACATATATTTTGTGTTAGATTTTTCATGAGAGAAAGAAGTATCATGAATGTCCTAATATTTCACTTTTGGAAATTTCACAGAAATCATTGACAAGTCCTGAATGGTGTTTAACTGCTAAATAAGTTTATAAAATAAAATACAGAAAAATCACCTTGCAAGATATCAATTTACTAGGAGCAGAAAAAGAAATATAGTGATAAATTCTGGGTGTGTCCTCTGTTCTGTGACACAGTTTTGTTAAGATTTTCATGACTAGCATGAACACAGTAGGCTGGAGCTTGCAGAAGGATTTTCCCTTGGAAAGTTCGATGAATAAACACTTGAGGCAAGTTCTCTGGGCTATCACGTTTATCTTTTCCCCCCTTAAATATAGCAAAAGGAACAAATCTTACTGAAGAAATGAAAGAAGTATATATGAAACTGACAAGAACAGTTGGAATTCCAATAATAAACATCAGAAATCTGTACCATACAGGTAAATTTACTGTTCTTTGTTTGTAAAAAAAATGAAGAGAAATTACTAGCCAAGAATCTTCATTGTCCCTCTACATGAAAATATTAGCAAATAACTTCCTTGAAAATGATATGATTAATTTCCTATTTCATTCTGTCTATTTGCTATATTCACAGACATGTGTCCTAAGTAAAAACCTCAACCTAGTTAAACACTACTCATCTTAACTAATTTTAGAATGTAACTCACTCATGTAATCAACAATAAAAAGCATTCATGATTGAAGAGTGGATTATGTTTTGCTTTACCACAATGCACAATATTCATCCAAAAAAATAAACCCAATTTTATTAAACGATGGGCTTTTAAAATCATTATTTTTTATAACTGCTTTCTTCATAATAAACAATAAAACACAATTATATTCTCTTAATTTTATCTTCCATCTACTTCATAAGTCTTAACACTACATCATCATAATAATAATTAGATTTTTCACTGATTTATAATAAAGATTTACAAGAATATTTCTATATTGTTCACCTAACATTTCATAAGTGCATGCACTCCAAACCCTACTCCTGAAGAAATTAATCATCAATTAAATACAGTCCCAAAATATAAATAAATATCAAATAATCATCCTTATATGAATTTTTGCAATGAACTCTATTTTTGAAAATTGCTTCAACCCATACACCTTCGATAATTGTTTTATAAAGGCATTTGATACCATATAACTTAATTTAATTTTTATTACACAGGAGTAAGATTAAGAGGATTAAAAATATGTGTATGAACAATGTCTTCATAGGATCACAACCATATACACACACTTGGAAGAACTTTTCTTTCCAAATTGTACTTTCATGTTTCTATTGGAATCATTATAGTTCATTTTGGTTTTATCATCCCATGTCATTACTAGGCCATAGATTTGTGTGTGTGTGATTAAGTGCAAAAATATAATAGTACACTTGATTACACCAGAGGTGAAAGTTAAAACCCCAGTTAAAGCTGAAATATCATGAGCTTTAGAAATAGCCATAAAATCTTTGAGCTGAAATTGACCTCAATTCCTCCCTTTTAAAAACTAACTTCCATGGTAACAAACAAACTTCCATGGATTCAAGCTTCAAAAGGAAGAAGGCAGCCAAAATTCCTACTCAGCTGAGAAAACTATAAACTATATACAACCATATACAAGACCGAATTGACACAAAACCCCTAAAGATGCTATAGTTATAGGGGTTTTTTAGTGGAAATAAAACAGTATGCTCTTATTTCATTTTAGTTTTGGTAGGGTTTATTTCTCTGTTTATTTTTTATTTTATAATTCATATACATGTCAAATGATATCCCCTTCCATGTCACGCCTCCACAAACCGCCCATCCCATCTATCCTCTCCATACTCCATTTTACTTCTATGAGGTTGATCCTCTACCCACTCACACTCTCCTTCCTCACCACTCTAGCATCCCCTTATTCTTGGGCATCAATCCTACACAGGACCAAGGGACTCCCCTCCCTCAGATAAAGCCATTTTGTGCAAGATATGTATCTAGAGCCATGGGACACTCCACTCTTTGGCTGGTGGTTTATTCTCTGGGGGCTCTGAGTGGTCCAATTAGTTGATACTGTTCTTCCTTTGAGGTTACAATTCCCTTCAACTGCTTCAGTCCTTCCATTATCTACACTATTATAGTTCCTGGATTCAGCCAGATGTGAATACCTGCATTTGTATTGGTCAGGTGCTGGTAGAAGCTCTCATGGAACAGCCATTTGTAGCTACTGTCAGCAATTGTTTCTTGGAATTAGAACTAGTGAGGGGTTTTGATGTCTGCAAAACAGATGGGATGGGTACCTATGTGAGATGGTCTCTGGATGATCTTTCCTTCATTCTCTGTTCCCTTTTTCGTCATTGTCTTTCCTTTGGACAGAAGGAAAAAACTGTTTTAGTGGAGCCTACAGTTAAGAGACTTTTAATTGCAAAAATACTTTGGATTTTAAAAGAGATGAATATTTTAAAGAGATTGAAATTTTAGGTTTGAAGTTCTGATCGTACAGATATTTCATTTACTTGGTGTGTCGGAAATTTGGACCTTGGAGCAGCCTGTTCTCTCAAAACTAGTCAGAAAGTGCTTATCACTGTGAGCCCAATCCTTACTTTTTATTCTGAGAGTGGAGGGAAACTGGTCTTTCTTGTAAGGGTTTTCCAATTAGATATTCTGGTATCAGCAGGGCTTACTTGTCCCCTATTTAGGTTGCTCATCTGTAATAGCAAGGGAAGTGGGGGAGGGGGATCAGTACACTTGTGGCTCAAAAGATGTCTAGAACACACTGAATTCTGCCCCCTTGTGGGTGCCATCCCTGATTAGATTAGTTGGGCCATAGAAGAATTTCTTTCTTTCAAATGTTTACCAGGAAAACTGTCAGTGAGAATGGCTCAGACATCTAGTCTTAGCGTGGTTCCTATAATTAAGGGCAGGGAATATGAAGATAAGGCAGACTTATCAATATATTTCAAAAGTCTAGCTTTAATTGACATCTCTAATGCTTTGCACAAGAAACAGGAAAGTGTAGGTTGACTTCAAAGAGTAACATATGCGGTCCATGTGAAAATCAGGAGATTTCTATTGAGAAATGTGCTGGACTTTAAAGAATTTCTTCCACCATGTCAGTCCCACTATGTTCCCATCTTAAGAAGTACATTGTGAAGGCAGAGGTGGTATAAGAGTGTTCTCATCAGCATCTAGATCTCCAAGGATGCTTGTCCACTCTGTGACTTCAAGATATCTGTGTCACAGTGGTACCTGGTTAGCAATGAAGTCTTTGTAGTACCACAGAGCAGGAAGTAGTGGCTCAAAGCAGGGAGTAGGAAGGATGACCATGGCCATCCTTTCAGGATTTACACTTTAAAGCTGAGACACACTGTAAAAACTCATGTCTTTCTGACATTTAAACAATGGAATGTACAGAGATTATCTTAGTCCCTTGGTGTGATGGTTTTAGACATGATAAGAAATGCTTTATGTTAATCTGATTGTGCTAGTAATCTTATGCCAACTAGTCAAAAACCTATAGTCACTTATGAAGAGGAAACATCAAATAGGATCTGCCTACATTAGATGGGTCTATAGGAATGCTTGTTGGGATTTAAAAAAAAAATCATTTAAATTTTGTTCATATAATATGGTTTTAACAAATTCTTTCCCTTCTTTACCTCCCTACCATTCAACTCAGAGACACAGTGAAACATATAGAAGTTATGAACCAAATGAATTTAACAGATACCTATAGAACATCTCACCCTAAAACAAGACTACAAATGATATGCACTCACTGTTAAGTAGATATTAAATAAAGAACATGGAATACCCATGATACAACTCATTGGTACTATCCATCACCTACACCTCTGATCAGAATTGTCTTTCTGACTCATCTTTGCATAGATTCTTGAACCTTGAAAGGGAGAGCTTGATGAAGAAATCCTCTTTAAGCCCTAACATTCCAAGTATCTCACTCTCTGTGGATTGTCAAGTTGTGGCTATCTTTGTTTATTACCGCCTTCTGTAGAAGAGTCACCTCCGATGAAGGCTGAGTAATATACATAAACATATGGGTAGAGCAATTAGGATTCATTAGAAGTCATTATACTGATGTGTTCATTTAGCACAATTAAAAATAGCAAAATTTCAACTAGGGTTTTATGAACTGTCTAGTGTCAGAGGCTTGCCTGAGATTCACTCCCAAATTAACCATTCTTTAGTAGTTTCTTTTTTATTCTTTATACCACTGTACTCTATTTCCCTTTCCTTAGAAGATCTCCTCCTCCTTCATGATCCCATACTAGATAGCACATCTCTCTTACTCTAAATGAAACACACACATGAATAAAACTTAGAAGCTAATTCCATACATAAGTGAAAGCAGGCATTTTGTGTCTTTCTGGGTCTGGTTTGCCTATTGGACATTTTCCTGATTAACAGTTGATGGGAGAGGATCCAGTATACAGTGAGTGGCGCTATCCCTTCAAAGATGTTGATAAAATAAATAAGAAAGCAAGCTGAGGGTGGGGCTTGAAAGATGACTCAGTGTTTTAGAGCACTGGCTCCTCTTTTAGAAGGCCAGGGTTTGAATCCCAGAACTCAGGGGGCAGCTCATGTGTAGCTCCAGTATCAAAGGACCATGTTCCCTCTAATGGTCTGTGAACCTTGGACAAACAAGGCCCACAGAAATCCACCCAAGCAAAACACTCTAATAATGTATATGTACATTAATGTATATATAATGTTATTAAAATAAAAGTTAAAAGTAGCTTATATATTTTGTAAGAAGAAAAGCTGAGAAAACTGTGCTGAGAAAGCCAGCAAATAAGTAGCCTTTATCCATTTGCCCTTCCTATTGTCCGACATGAGTTCCTGCCTTGATTTCTCTCAGTGATGGAGTGCAATGTAGAAGATTAACACAAACTAAGCCTTTTTTCAAAGGGAAGGGAGGAAAGGGTGGATGGGATGGGGATTTGTTGAAGGCAACCTGGGAATTGAGCTATCATATAAAATGTAAATAAATCACAAAATTAATGAAAAAAAATTAGTCCTGTGCAGAAAACCAATGTGCAGAACACATGAAATTGCTTTCCTACAATCTCCTAAACTCACATGTGCGGAGCTTGGGCATGCATGTTTTCCATCTGTACCTGTAGGCCACCGAAATCCTCATCAACCCTGTGGAGTTCAACCCTGACTTTCTGGCACAGATGCTCCTCAAAGTGAAGTGGGCAGTGCTTGTGCAGACAGCAGACACCTCAGTATTGGCCGAGGTACTAAAGAGCCAGCTGACAGCTATGAACCGGACAAGATGATTTTGAGGAAGATTTACCCACATGTGACTTGAAATTGATGTCCTGGAGGGTGCCCCGCAATGCCCAGAATCTGGACATCTTTTCCCCATCAGCCGCAGGATCTGCAATATGATGTTGAATGATGAGGAGACAGAGAAGTAACCTTGCTAACCACCACACTGATAGGTGGGAGTGGGTGCGCAGGTGGAGGAATATGCTCATGGAATCAGGGGCACAGGGGATGTGACAGGGGGTTTCTGGGAAAGTAGAAAACTGGGGAAGAGGTCAACATTTGAAATGTAAATTAAAAAAATATACAATTAAAAAAAAAAGACCAACCAAATAATACACAGGGAGGGGCCCATGGCTGCAGCCGCATATGTATGGGAGGATGGCCTAGTTGGACACTAGTGGGAGAATAGAAGCATGGCCCTGGAAGACCCCATGCCACAGTGTAAGGGAATGCCAGGACAGGAAAGCAGGAGAGGTTATATTGGTGAGTAGGGGGAGGTGGGATGGGATAGTGGGTTTTCGAAGGGGAAACCAGGAAAAAAATTGAAATGTAAAAATAGAAAATATTTAAGAAAAGAAAAGAAAAGAAAAGAGTAAAATAAAACAATGAAATTAAATAAACAACCTTGGGAACAATAAGTTAATACCAGAATAAAAATCAAAGACGCTGGGTGTGGTGATACAAGCCTTAATCCCTACACTTGGTAGGCAGAGACAGGCGAATTTATGAGTTCCAGGTTAGCCTGATCTTCAGAATGAGTTCCATGACAGAGTGCTACACAGAGAATACCTGCCTTAAAAAAAAAAAAAAAAAAAAAAAAAACAGAAAAAAAAGAAAGAAAAGAAAAAAGACAGAAAAAAAGAAAGAAAGAAAGAAAGGAAGGAAAAAAGGAAGAAAGGAAGGAAGGAAGGAAGGAAGGAAGGAAGGAAGGAAGGAAGAAAGAAAGAAAGAAAGAAAGAAAGAAAGAAAGAAAGAAAGAAAGAAAGAAAGAAAGAAAGAAAGAGAGCAAAGCACCAAAGCACTCACATGCATGCAGAGTAGTACTGGTTCCAAAGACAGCCCTGTCCTAATGATACTATAGCACATGGTTTCACAAGATGGATTCTGATCATATTCTCAGATAGGGCATTTTACTATACTATCTAGGTTATCCCCACATGGTCACAAGAAACCAAAGGAAGCCAAGATCAGAGTCAGAAGCAGGTCTTATACTGATGCCAAGCCCAGGCTGTGAGGCACACAACGCTTTCTGTTTTCAAGCTTCCAGAGAATGGTTCTCAACCTTCCTAATGCTGTAGTTCCTTCACATATATACTTCCTTAAGCTATGGTGAGCCCCTCAATATATTTTTTTTTGCTACTTCATAACTATAATTTCCTACTGTTATAAATCCTAACATAAATATCTGACATAAAGATAGTTTTAGACAACTCCCATGAAAGTATCACAAGGACTCACAACCTACAGGTTGCCATTCAAGGTGTCAGGCACAAGTAAAACTAGCCAGTCCCTAGATTTTCACACTTTCTGCCTTCCGGAACTGTACTAGGATAGATGTGCTCTATTTTAGTTGTCTAAGAATGTGATCATCTGTAACACTACCTGGAAGCACACATGCCCAAGTGGATGAGGGTGTCTCTTTTTCTGTCCTGGAATCTTGGCAGTGTTGAGTCAGTTCTAATCAAATAGAAGAAAAAGGATACTGGATGAATTCCTACTCAAAGGCTTTGGAGACAACAGCGATTCTGTTTTGTTCTTAAGGAGAATGGGAGAGGATTTGTGCTCCATGAAAATGGTCCATACATTCACTAATTTGATGCCTACCTGTCTATTTGTGTGTGCTTTGTACTTTTGTCTGCTGTGTGTCATGCTCTGTGTTCTTGATTATTAACTCTAGGGTCCTCACAATACCTTCAAAATGAAACTCTTCTCAGTATGAAAAACTTTCATACTTGTCCTCTGTTTACAATATGATTCTTTAAAAAATAAGTTTCTAAGTCCTTTGTACAAACAATAAGATCAACATTTCTGTGAAGACACTTTTAATTGAAAATACATCTTTTCATTCAATACATTCTGATTACAGTGCCCCCAAATCCTTCTACATCCTCTCCATTTCTTCTCTCACCCAAATTCACACCTTTTTCTTTCTCCCTTTATTAAAATACAAGCAGGCATCTAAATAATAATGATACTAGTAATGATAATAATAATAATAATAATGATGATTAAGATACAATAATAAAAAAAAGAACCAGAATAGAAGAAAGCAAACAGAATAAAATTAGCCAAAGAAAAAGCACAAGAAATACACATGTAGACACAGAGATATACATGTTCACAAACACTCTGAAATCCCATAAAAAGAAAAAAGTGGAAACCATAATATATAAACAAGTGGCCCTTAATGTTTTCTTTAAAGAACTCTGCCAATACTTTATTACATAAAGAACCTCCAAGATTGTCATTAAGTTTGATTTGCATTTGCCAGGTAATGCTGAACTAGAGGCTTAGATTTAAGCATGGTTTGCATACCCAGTGATACCTTATCACTGGATATGCAAAAAATGGGAAAAACATGGAAGAACATTTTTTTTCCTTTCCAAGCTAGAGACTGGAAATAATTTCTGAATTAAAGGTAGGGGCATTTATCCCCTTCCCTCTCATTGCTTGGACTCTTTCTGTCAGAGACCTTGCAGGCACTGTGCATACAGATGCTGCTACAGTCTCTTTGAGTTCAATGCACCTGTGCTTAGTAGAACTTGGGGTGAGAGTTTTAACCACATCCATCTATGAAAGTAACAGGATGATAAGAAATATCAATGGTTCATTGAAACTTTGGTTGCTTCATTTTCTATTCTCATGCTGGCTTGCAGCATGACCACCTTCATAGTCTCTGTGAGTTTTGACATGATGAATGAACAGGTAATCTTCAGAGAATAAATAGAAGTAAAGCTCAAGGAATGTATGAGATGGATCACTGTGTAAGGGTACTTGCCACTCAAGGGTGAGTGCCTGAAATTCATCTCTGAAACATAGACATGGTAGAAAAAGAGGATTGTTTTTTTCCACATTTTCCTGAAATCTCTACATATATGCAGTGGTGTGTGCACAGTTACATACATATATACACACTCAAACAGGTGTACACACAATGAGAATACATTAAAATGTATAAAATAATATAAAAACAAGCAGACCTCCAACGGGAAGTTTCAGAGCGACTATAGATATAGGAATTAGAGCGTGTTTCTTTCCCACAAACCTCCATGCAGACGGGAGGTTTTACACCTACTTTCCCACAAGTAAGACTTGCCTTGAAGCACTTGCCTGTGATTCCTTAAGAGTTCGTTTTTCTCGCCACATCTACAGAAGACTCTTTATATTCTGAGTGCCCTAGATGCTGGAGAATCAGGAAAATGCACATGCAACATAGACTTCCCACAACTGCTGAAGGCAGGACCTCCTTTCTTTCTTTTACTGAAGAAGTATCTTTTCCATTTTCTGAACAACAGACAGTAGTAGTTTCCTTGCTAATGAACATGGCTCTGGTTTAGTTAAATATATTTATTAGTTTCAAATCAGATAATACCATACAAGTTCATTTCCAGAAGGATTAAGTGGAATAGAATTTGTGTTGTTTATTGCTAACTTAGATGCCAATTTATAACCACAGAGCACTTTGAGGTGAGTGGAAAATATTTTAAAATTATAAAATACATAGTATTCCATATCAAATTTTTTGTCAAATTGGCTTTTTATGTAAGATCAACCAAAAATTAACAGACAACTATCAAACAGTTAAAGCATACAGTATGGAAACAAATTGAAATAAAATGCTTATTTAGAAATGGTAAAAGATAAACAAGCTTTTATGCAATCTGCTTAATAGTATAAGTAAGAGAAACATCAGTTTTCTTGACACACTCAGAATTTAAGAGGGCAAAAACATGCATGTGATAATGCACTTATATATAAACAAAATTAAGCAAGATCCTCATAATTAAATTATGGGTGAGTACACAATGCCTGACTCAAATTCTGTCATGGGAGCTAAAGTCCTGTCACTGCTGGCTTATCAGTCTCACTGTATTATTATTATTATTATTATTATTATTATTATTATTATTATTATTATTATTATTATTATTATTGTTATTGTTATTGTTTTATTGTTATTGTTATTGTTGTTGTTGTTGTTGTTGTTCTAGTTCTTGTTGTTGTTCTTCTTGTTTTTCTTGCTCTTGCTCTTCTTTTCTTCTTCTTCTTCTTCTTCTTCTTCTTTTTCTTCTTCTTCTTTTCTTCTTCTTCTTCTTCTTCTTCTTCTTCTTCTTCTTCTTCTTCTTCTTCTTCTTCTTCTTCTTCTTCTTCTTCTTCTTCTTCTTCTTCTCCTTCTCCTTCTCCTTCTCCTTCTCCTTCTCCTTCTCCTTCTTTTTCTCCTTCTCCTTCTCTTCTCCTTCTCCTTCTCCTTCTCCTTCTCCTTCTTCATCTTTTTCTTTTTGTTATTAAATAATTTAAACTAAAAATTTATTAAATTTCAGTAGATGACATTCAAGAAATGTATAAAACTTTTCATATTCCACAGGGACAAATGTCTCTCATCTAAAGCACCAGCTATTTTTTTTTCCATTTTTTTCATTATTTTATTTATTACCATCCACAGAAACTGTGACTAGGTACTGTGTTTTTACTTTATTCCTCACGATGAAGGAACAGCTGAAATCAAGAAACTGATGCTCTAAAGGGCTTACCAAGATACCTCTCTGGGCAATACTGTTATGAAAAAGTTTAATTTAACTAAAAGAGCACTGTTTCAACCAGGCTTGGAAGATGTAGAAACTTTAATTAGATTAAAGAGGAAAATGTAAAGCTGTACTTGAAATATAATTATGAATGTATGGTTACCGAGGGTAAATTTTTGTTAAGATTTGTTCACCTAGCCTGCCTTCCACTCTGTTCTATTTCCATAGCAAATGGGATGCAATCCTGCCAGGCCTTGTCTATCAGCAATAGGAGAGGATGAGTAGTCTTACTGCAACTACAATTGCCAAGACTGGGTGTTACTATGGGAGATCTACTCTTTTCTGAAGAGAAAATGAGGAAGAGTGGATTGGGGTAGCAGGAGGGGAGGAGATAACAGGGAGCAGAGAAGAGAAGGAAAACTAGGTTTGGGATGTTAATTGGTTAATTAATTTAAAAAATTCAGCTCCAGAACAGATTTTTTTTCTGTTGTTAGAGAAAACTCATCTCACACAATTATTAATAAAGGAGCTTATTATTCTCTGAGCTCCTGGAGTGAATTCACACTAGTGTGAGTGTGTGTGTGTGTGTGTGTGTGTGTGTGTGTGTGTGTCTGTGTTTCTGTGTGTCTGTGTGTGTGTGTGTGTCTGTGTATGTGATTTTGTGTGTGTCTGTGAGTCTGTGTGTGTGAACCTACCCTGTCACTTAAAGTATCTAGCACAATATAATCCATCTTTCATGAACTCACAAGCCTGGATAAACTTCCCTGACCCCATGGCAATCTTTGAACAATCCTCCTGGCCAAGCAGCTACTATTTTATCATAAACCTGGGTTTCAATCTACCCTATTTCTAATGGGGATCATAAGTATAAGCTAAACGTGTTTCTCTACCAGACTATTGTGGATGAGCCCTTCTAGTGTCAGATGCATAACATGTTGGAGAGGGTACATAAGCTCCCATGCATTGCATTTATCAGTAAATTAAATGCTAAATCTTTTCTATAGACAAACCTACTATTCTCCAATAGAATGAAGAAATCACAAAGTGGATATCCCATTAGTAACAGGAGTGGTATGCACCTGTTTAAAATTTTTCATTGTGTGTATTAAAAGTCAAAATTTTCAAAGTAACTTTACTGCTTTCTTGTTTTTCCACACAGATGGATAACTAGTGTTGACAGAACTGCAAGTGGACTTTAAATGCTTACAAGTTTCTTAGGTTTGTGTTGACTTTCACGTCTTCTTGTGTTTCTCAAGCTTCCTTGAAAATAATCAATGTCACAGGAAAAACTCTGGGTAACAACTACAGTGGTAACACTCAAGGAAGACACAGTCTTTTCATTTTGTACATAAAGTTACCCGATTCTTTGTTTTGGTCTTCTATGGCAATCAAAATTATAGCCACTGAAACTAGGCAATAAATACTAATTCTTTCTGAATTCAAGGGCCCTTCTGAGAAAGAGTGTAGAATGATACCTGACACCAGAGTATAGGGTCTTAGAAAAGCATAGCTATGGACACAGATGTCAAACAAAAACATAACACCAGAGGATAGGGTCTTAGAAAAGCATAGCTATGGACACAGATGTCAAAAAAAAAAAAAAAACATAACTATGGACACAGATGTCAAACAAAGACCCATTTCTTTTATTCCTAACACAAACAAAAATTGTGTAGATAACACTGAAAATGAAAGACAGTGGGAAGCAGCATAGATTTTCTATCATATCATTTTTATGATATGAATTATAACTCTTCCAAATTTTCTAGACTTTTAACTTTCTTTACATTCTGTCCCTGCAATATGCTAATTTTCCTTAGTCTGGGAATTCTGTCTGAGTTTTCTGACTATGTATGTTCATAGTGAGAAGGGTCCATCATCTGTTAAATGTATTCTCACACAGGTTACATGTATAGGGACTGTCAGCAATGTGGGTCAGCTGGTGTTTATTGAGGTGTCATTTCTGAAGAAATAGTCTCCCACATTCAATAGAGTTAAAAGGCTTCTTTCCTGTATGAAATCATTGGTGTTTTACTAAGTTTGTATTACGACTAAAGATTTTCTGGCACTAGGAACACTGATGTATTTTTATTTCTTGGTGAGTCAGGTAATGCATTTTAAAATCTGAATTGTGTTCTTCTGCATGTGTGTGTGTGTGTGTGTGTGTGTGTGTGTGTGTGTGTGTGTGTGTGTGTGTGTGTGTGTGTGTGTGTTTGATATGTGTGCACGGCCCAAGGAGAACAGAAGATCTGGAGATACATGTGGTTTTTATTTCTTTGTTTTTCGTCTGTTTGTTTCTTTTCGTTTGTTTTTTTCTAGACGAGGCTTGTTTGTTTACCCTGGCTGTCCTAAAACTCACTCTGTAGACCAGGGTGGCCTCAAACTCAGAAATCTCCCTGCCTCTGCCCTCAACAATTCCTGGGATTGAAGGCATGTGTCACCACTGCCTAGCATCAGGAAGTTTTATTTTATTTTTTTAACTATATTTGGGGCTATAAAAAGAACAGGAAATTTAACATGTACTGTTGACCATTGAGCCATCTTTCCCATCACAATGCAAAAAATAACAAGGATGAATCAGGTAGAAAAATTATGTATAATGGATATGAGGGCTTATCAATAATTGTATAAGAGTTCAATAATCAGAACAAAAAGTAAAACATCTTAGTCTAGACATATATATACAAGATGCCAAGTAACTTTCAACAAAACACACAAGAAATTCAATGAAGGAAGGCTAGAAATTTCAATAAATGATGCGGCACCAATTGGAAACGGGGATGAGTGTTCTTGGTTTTGAACTTGACTACATCTAGAATTAACGAAAACCCAACTGACTGGGCAAGACTGTAAAGGAATTTCTTCTTTATAATTTGAAATGGTAAGATCCACTTTGAATCTGTATTTTTCAAATGGGAAAAGGCACCTTCAACCTGGCACACAGCTATATAAAAGTTCTGCATTCTATATAAAAGACATGGAAAAAGAAAGTTATTTTGTTGTTGTTGTTGTTTTTTTGGTTTGTTTTTTTTTTCTGTTTTGTTTTGTTTTGATTTTTTTTTTTTTTTTTTTTGCCTGTTTGCCCTCATTGGCAAGTCCATTCCTTCCCTGGTATTACAGGCCATTTTTCAGAATTACAGAAGACACGGAACATGACATGAGACATCCAGCCTCATTGACTGAACAATTATTAGATTCTTTGAACATCAGTTGGTAGAAAGCAATTGTTGATTCACATCATGTAACTTTAAAGTATATTTAAAGTATATGTAAAGTATATTATATAACAAAATATTACAAATGGTAGAAAATATTACATACCTCTAAAATGCTCAGCATCCTTAATCATCTGAGAAATGTAAATCAAAACCAGCCTTAGAATCCATATCACACCAGTCAGAATGGCTAAGATTAAAAATTCAGGTGACAGCAGATGCTGGCAAGGATGTGGAAAATCTGGAAAGAACTCATATGCACCTCAACAGAGGAATGGATACAAACAATGTGCTACATTTACACAATGGATTACTACTCAGCGATTAAAAAGAATGAATTTACGAAATTCCTAGGTAAATGGTTGGACCTGGAGGGCATCATCCTGAGTCAGGTAACCCAATCACAAAAGAATTCACACAATATGTACTCACTGATAAGTGGATATTAGCCCAGAAACTTAGTATACCCCAGATATAAGAGACAATTTGTACAACACATGAAACTGAAGAAGAACGAACACCAAAGTGTGGACACTTTGTCCCTTCTTAGAATTGGGAACAATCACCCATGGAAGGAGTTACAGAGACAAGGTTTGGAGCTGAGACAAAAGGATGGACCATCTAAAGAGTGCCATATCCAGAGATCCATCCCATAATTAGCCTACAAACGATGACACCATTGCATACACTAGCAAGTGTTTGCTGAAAGGACCCTGATATAGCTGTCTCTTGTGACATTAGGCCAAGGCCTAGCAAACACATAAGTGGATGCTCACAGTCAAAAATCGAATGGATCACAGGGCCCCCAGTGGAGGAGCTATAGAAAGTATCCAAGTTGCTAAAGAGATCTGCAACCATGTAGGTGCAACAACATTATCAACTAACCAGTACCCCTGAGTTCTTACTCTAGCAGCATATGTATGAAAAGATGACCTAGAAGGCCATCACTGGAAAGAGAGGCCCATTGGACAAACAAACTTTATATGTCCTAGTACAGGGGATGCCAGGGCCAAAGAGTGGGAATGGGAGGGTAGGGGAGTGGGGCGGAGGGCATGGGGGACTATTGGGATAGCATTGGAATTGGAATTGAGGAAAATATGTAATAAAAAAAAAGAAAACAAAACTGCAGGTTGAGTTTGAGCATCTATTTAATATCATCTCAAGAGAACTCTACAGAGGAAAATTAAAAATAAATAAATAAATAAATAAATAAATAAATAAATAAGTAATATATAATATATACATCATAGTTTTATAAAACCATGCATATATATATATACATATATATATATATATGCATTATATATGTGTATATATATATATAATATATATATATATATATATATATATATATATATAATATATATATATATATATATATAATTTTTTTTTATAATCAAACTCAGGGGTGAAATCAACCAAGTGGAAACAAGAAGAACAATTCAAAGAATCAACCAATCGAGGAGCTGGTTCTTTGAGAAAATCTACAAGATAGATAAACCCTTAGCCAGACTCACTAGAGGGCATAGGGAAATTATTCTAATTAACAAAATCAGAAATGAAAAGGGAAACATAACAACAGAACTTGAAGAAACCCAAAACACCATCAGATCCTTCTACAAAAGGCTATAGTCAACAAAACTGGAGAACCTGGGTGAAATGGACAAGTTTCTAGACATATACCAGGTACCAAAGTTAAGTCAAGACCAGGTTAATGATCTAAACAGTTCCATATCCCCTAAAGAAATAAAAGCAGTCATTAATAGTCTCTCAACCAAAAAAAGCCCAGGACCAGATGGGTTTAGTGCAGAGTTCTATCAAACCTTCAAAGAAGATCTAATCCCAGTTCTTCACAAACTATTCCACAAAATAGAATCAGAAGGTACTCTACCCAACTCACTCTATGAAGCCAAAATTACTCTGATACCTAAACCACATAAAGACCCAACAAAGATAGAGAACTTCAGACCAATTTCCCTTATGAATATTGATGCAAAAATCCTCAATAAAGTTCTCGCTAAAAAAATTCAAGAACACATCAAAACAATCATCCATCCTGACCAAGTAGGTTCCATCCCAGGGATGCAAGGATGGTTCAATATACGAAAATCCATCAATGTAATCCATTATATAAACAAATTCAAAGACAAAAACCACATGATCATCTGATTAGATACTGAAAAAGCATTTGACAAAATCCAACACCCATTCATGATAAAAGTCTTGGAAAGATCAGGAATTCAAGGCCCATACCTAACCATGGTAAAAGCAATATACAGCAAACCAGTAGCCAACATCAAAGTAAATGGTGAGAAGCTGGAAGAAATCCCACTAAAATCAGGGATTAGACAAGGCTGCCCACTCTCTCCCTACCTATTCAACATTGTACTTGAAGTCCTAACCAGAGCAATTAGACAACAAAAGGAGATCAAGGGGATACCAATCGGAAAAGAAGAAATCAAAATATCGCTTTTTGCAGATGATATGATAGTATACATAAGTGACCCTAAAAATTCCACCAGAGAACTCCTAAGCCTGATAAATAGCTTCGGTGAAGTAGCTGGATATAAAATTAACTCAAGCAAGTCAATGGCCTTTCTGTACACAAAGGATAAACAGGCAGAGAAGGAAATTAGGGAAACAACACATTTCTCAATAGTCACAAACAATATAAAATACGTTGGCGTGACTCTAACTAAGGAAGTGGAAGATCTGTATGACAAGAACTTCAAGTCCCTGAAGAAAGAAATTAAAGAAGATCTCAGAAGATGGAAAGACCTCCCATGCTCATGGATTGGCAGGATCAACATTGTAAAAATGGCTATCTTACCAAAAGCAATCTACAGATCCAATGCAATCCCCATCAAAATTCCAACTCAATTCTGCAACGAATTAGAAAGGGCAATCTGCAAATTCTTCTGGAACAACAAAAAACCTAGGATAGCACAAACTCTTCTCAAGGATAAAAGAACCTCTGGTGGAATCACCATGCCTGACCTAAAGCTCTACTACAGAGCAATTGTGATAAAAAACTGCATGTTACTGTTATAACGACAGAGAAGTAGACCAATGGAACAGAATTGAAGACCATGAGATCAACCCACATACCTATGGTCACTTGATCTTTGACAAGGGAGCAAAAACCATCCAGTGGAAAAAAGACAGCATTTTCAACAAATGGTGCTGGCACAACTGGCGGTTATCATGTAGAAGAATGTGAATTGATCCATTCCTATCTCTTTGTAATAAGGTCAAATATAAGTGGATTAAGGAACTCCACATAAAACCAGAGACACTGAAATTTATAGAGGAGAAAGTAGGGAAAAGCCTAGAAGATATGGGTACAGGGGAAAAATTCCTGAATAGAACAGCAAAGGCTTGTGCTGTAAGATCGAGAATTGATAAATGGGACCTCATAAAGTTGCAAAGCTTCTGTAAGGCAAAAGACACAGTCAATAAGACAAAAAGACCACCAACAGATTGGGAAAGGATCTTTACCTATCCTAAATCAGATAGGGGACTAATATCCAATATATATAAAGAACTCAAGAAGGTGGACTCCAGAAAACCAAATAACCCCGTTAAAAAATGGGGCTCAGAACTGAACAAAGAATTCTCACCTGAGGAATAACAAATGTCAGAGAAGCACCTGAAAAATGTTCAACATCCTTAATCATCAGGGAAATGCAACTCAAAACAACCCTGAGATTCCACCTCACACCAGTCAGAATGGCTAAGATAAAAAATTCAGGTGACAGCAGATGCTGGCGAGGATGTGGAGAAAGAGGAACACTCCTTCATTGTTGGTGGGATTGCAAGCAGGTATAAACACTCTGGAAATCAGTTTGGCGGTTCCTCAGAAAATTGAACATAATACTACCAGAGGATCCAGCAATAACTCTCCTGGGCATATATACAGAAAATGTTCCAACCGGTAAGAAGGACACATGCTCCACTATGTTCATAGAAGCCTTATTTATAATAGCCAGAAGATGGAAAGAACCCAGATGCCCCTCAACAGAGGAATGGATACAGAAAATATGGTACATTTACACAATGGAGTACCTCTCAGCTATTAAAAGGAATGAATTTATGAAATTCCTAGGCAAATGGATGGATCTGGATGGCATCATCCTGAGTGAGGTAACATATTCACAAAGGAACTACACAATATGTACTCACTGATAAGTGGATATTAGCCCAAAAACTTAGGATACCCAAGATATAAGATACAATTTGTTAAACGCATGAAACTCAAGAAGAATGAAGACCAAAGTGTGGACACCATGCCCCTTCTTGGAATTGGGAACAAAACACCCATGGAAAGAGTTACAGAGATAAAGTTTGGAGCTGTGAAGAAAGGATGGACCATCTAAAGGCTGCTATATCCAGGGATCCATCCCATAATCAACTTCCAAACGCTGACACCATTGTATACACTAGCAAGATTTTGCTGAAAGGACCCAGATATAGCTGTCTCTTGTGAGACAATGCCGGGGCCTAGCAAACACAGAAGTGGATGCTCACAGTCAGTTATTGGATGGATCACAGGGCCCCCAATGTAGGAGCTAGAGAAAGTACCCAAGGAGCTAAAGGGAACTGCAACCCCATAGGTGGAACATTATTATGAACTAACCAGTACCCAGAGCTGTTGACTCTAGCTGCATTTGTATCAAAAGATGGCCTTGTCGGCCATCACTGGAAAGAGAGGCCCATTGGACTTGCCAACATTATATACCCCAGTACTAGGGAATTCCAGGGCCAAGGGGTGGGGGTGTGTGGGTGGGGGACTGGTGGTGGAGTGTATTGGGGACTTTTTGGATAGCATTGGAAATGTAATTGAGGAAAATACCTAATAAAAATAAATAAATAAATAAATAAGTAAATAAATAAATAAATAAATAAAATATAATATATACATATACATCATAGTTTTATAAAATCATGCATTATATATATATATATAATTTTTATTTTTTATTTATTTACTTAATTATTTTTGCTGAACGTTTTGTTTCCCTAGAGAGTCATGACACATAATAGGTAAAAGAATCAGCCTCAATCTCAACTTCATACTGTTTGTAAATTAATTCACAAGGGCATGGATTTAAATGTAAGAACAAAATAAAAGTTTTAGGAAAACTGGAAGATATCTATGACTAAGTGAATTAAGAGTTCTAGATTTCATGGAAGAAATATTCATTCTCAAAGGAATAATTGATCCTCATTAAAACTAAGAACTTTTATGCTGAGCTGGATCGTGGTGGTGGTGGTGGTGGTGGTGGTGGTGGTGGTGGTGGTGGTGGTGGTGGTGGTGGTGGTGGTTGTGGTGGTGGTGGTGGTGGTGGTGGTGGTGGTGGTGGTGGTGGTAGTACATGTTTTAAACTCAGAAATTGAGAGGCAAAGGCAGGTGAGTTTGTGGTCAGGCCTGTGTACAGAGTTATCTTGAAGATGGCCAGGGTTATGCAGAGAAAATATATCTTGTAAAACAAACAACCCAAAAAACAAAAAATAACATAGAAAAGAAATATTTTTCTGTAGCAGTTCCTGATTCAACAGTGAAGAAGCAATCTAAATCAATTATAACCCAAAAGGTAATTTCTCCCAAGGTGTATTTTTCATGAGCACAGTCCAGGTTACACAATGCATACACAAAGGAAAGAAGTTATTTTTACCTACAGAGGTGGTTAGCTTGTAGATGTCCAGCATTACAGCACTGTATAGTGCCTCCTTGAATGGGTTAAGTATAGCCCATTCTTCCTCAGATAAATGCATTTGTATATCTTCAAATGTTAACAAGTCCTAAAGAAGAGAAAGGACTTGAATTTCGTACTGAAGCAGAAGCAGTTCTAGTACCTGCCTGTGAATCATGTCATAGGCTGCATACTGAAGAAATTATCAGTAAAGGATTTAGGTGGAGAAATTGAGATGACCAGAGGTAGGCAAGTGGGCAAGTTAATTGGTTGTAAAATACCCAGTTTCCACTCTGATCCTGCCAAGTATAGTCCCATGGAGATCAGTAAGGTCGAATGTACCTGATAACATTTGGTGTCTTAGCAGCAGGGAAAAACTAAATGAGACTGCCTGAAAAGGGGAAATGTAAAAATAAAAGAAAACAATAACAAAAAGCAATCTGACTTTCTCCAGCCCCTCTAAGGTCCAGTAGCTTTCATGGCTACTTAACACCACCAAACCACTAGGAAACACTAGTGTTGGGCACATTGTTGTGTTGCCATAAAGCTGCCCTGATCATTTGCTTTCTTGGATGTTATCCTTCATGAAGTGATTTCTCTCTTTTCCTTCTCTGTAAAATATAAAAGACTGAACTTAAAAGCACCATCTGAAGTGATACATGAGTCCCAACCTCTCTATATAAGATCCGGTTACCATGAGTCAGCCAAAATAAACTCCGCCTGACATTCTTAGGTTGGATTATGAAAGAGGTGTTTTCTGTTGTAACTTAGTTCCCCCATCACTAGCAGCACCTAGAACATCGCACTAGGGTACACAGGCCAGTGGAAGTCCTCCTCTCTCAACTCATGGATGTATTTTCATAAAAGGATACGAGTCCCAGCATCTATTCTGCCTCTAGGGAACATAAATGCTAGCCCATGCTCCTATACTGAAAAAAACTCTCAATCACCATAGACAGAGAAAATAATATATTCCATTACAAAACCAATTTTACACATAACATTTCCATAAATCCAGCCCCAGAAAGAATAATAGATGGAAAACACCCACTGAAGGAGTGAAACTACACCCTAGAAGAAGCAAGAAAGTAATCTTTCAACAAATCCACACAAACGTACTTCCACCTCTAACAAGAAAATTAATATGAAGTAATCATATACCTTAATATCTGTTAATATGAAAATTAATATTACCAACATAACCTAATTAATTGAAATTCAAAAATGTGAGTATTTAGAAATTAGCCGTGTGTCATTCTGTTGTCCCTAATTTGGAAAATGGGATTAATAGGTCCAATGTTGTATAATCCATATAGTCTTTCTGCTTTTTTGTACATAACACAGTCTTGCTGTGTGCCACATAATGGTCTTGAAATTATGCTTCTCCTATCTCAGCCTCTTTATTTGTAGGATTGTTTATTTGTAGTTTTTACACTATACTATGGTTTTCAAAACAGGTTATATATTTCAAAACTGTTTATAAACCAAAATTAATGTAGACAATTAATTTGGGAGGTGGCTTATACGAGAAAAACAAAGAGTGAGACTGAAGGTTTTGCTTGATATTTATTATTATTGTATCAATTCTGAAGAAGAGGACTTTATAAGTTACTACTATTCTGAGATGAATGCTTTTGAAAAAAAAAATCACATGAAACTGAATCCTACCCTCAACTAACTTCTGTGTCACCCTCCAAGCAGAACCATTCTTCATTGAAACAGTTGATGAATGACTTCAGGGATAGACCATCATAATACACACACTATTCCTTAAGTGAATGTACGCTGTAACATGTATTCTGAAAATGACAACAATCACTCAAGTCAAATAGCTTTGACCATAGCAGGAAATTAGTATCCAAAATCATGCCTACAATTCATTCCTTGGTGCAGCAGAAATGTGAACTCTTATCTTAGCTACTATGGAGGTAAAATTCTTTGGTTATGTGAGGGAAATTCAAGAAGATCCTTATTACAATGAAATCCAGTGTTCATAAACTGTTCTTATTTTGTTTGAATCACAGTAAGCCAAGATTTTTTTTTCATTTTTTGTTAGATATTTTCTTCATTTACATTCCAATATTCCCCTACACCCTTCCCCGTCCTTGCTCCCCAGCCCACCTACTCCCAACTCCTTTCCCTGGCAGTACTCTGTACTGAGGCATATAACCTTCTCAAAACCAAGGGCCTCTCCACCCACAGATGGCCTACCAGGTTATCCCCTGCTACATATTCAACTACAGACACAAGCTCTGGAGGTACTGGTTAGCTCATAATTTGTTCCTTATTTAGGGTTTCAAATCCCCTCAGCTCCTTGGGTACTTTCTCTAGCTCCTCCATTGGAGTCCATGTGTTCCACTCAATAGGTGACTGTGAGCATCTACTTCTGTATTTGTCAGTCATTGGACTAGCCTCACACAAGGCAGCTTCAGAGTCCTGTTAGCATAATCTGTATGTCAAGATTTTTAAGCTCTACTAAAAACAAAACAAACAAACTAACAAAAAAACAAAAAAAAATACTATTTATGTTCATTAAAAAAACTAATAGTGATATATTATTTTAAAATATCATACAGTTAATATATTTGGAGTTACTTAAAATTTATATTGAGAAAAATGTATTTTCAGTATTGCTGCAGACAAACATCTACATAAGACTATTCAATTGATTGTTGTTTTAGATCAAAAAAACTTTATAATATTCATTTTATTGTTACAATATTTTATAAATATTAAGGAACATGATAAAATATGAAAGGTTTAATATGTTTTGAGTGGGCATCAGCTAGAGGAGTTGTGGTACAAAAGAAAAATAAGAATGTGATGTAAGTCTGTTTACCTAAAATATGCTTTTAGATGTTAACAAATTCAGACAAATTGAAATTATGTATATTTTCTTATCATAATGCATTAAAACTTAAATCAAAACTATTTCTAGAACTTGTGGGATTGCTCAGCAGTTAGGAGCACTGGCTAATCTTTTACAGTTCCTGAGTTAAATTCTCAGCAAAAACATGGTGGCTTACTACCATTTATAAAGTGTTCTGATGCCGCCTTCTGTCATGTAGGTGACCACATAAACAGAGCACTCACATATTTTAATAATGATAGACTTAAAAACTTTAAAATGTTTCTATTATTGTTTTTTATTATTATTATTATTATTATTATTATTATTATTATTATTATGCCTAACTTCTTCCTTCCATTTCTTTCCACCAAACCAGCCCATATATCCCTCTTTGGTCTTTTTTAAAGTTATAGCCTTTTTGAAAAACTAATATACAAGTAGGAAAACATTGAAAGTAAATGGGCAGAATGCCCAAGGATGCCTGAAATACACACTAGTCTAGTTGAAAAAAAGAAAAGAAAAACTAGCTATTAAGAGCATCTCTTGGTTCGGCAGTAGTGGTTCATGCCTGCATTTAGGAGGCAGAAGCCAAATATTTCTGAATTCAAGGCCAGCCTGTTGTAAGTTCCAGGAAAATCAGGGCTACAGAGAGAAACCCGGTTTAGAAAAATAATAATAATAATAAATAAAACAAAAAACAAAAACAAACAAACAAAAAAAAGCACCTGTTCTATGCAGAGGACGGGGCGCAAAAAACCCACATAGTGGCTCACAATTTGTGCACAGTCACATTTTCAGAGAATCAGTGCTCTCTTCCAGCCTCTGTATGCAACAGAGGCATAAGTGAGAGAGAGGGACTGCCCAGTCAAGCACATAAGTGAGAGAGAGGGCCTGCAAGGCCTAATGTATGAGTGAGAGAGAGGGTTGGGCTGCCTAGCACATAAGTGAGAGAGAGGGCCTGAGAGGCTAAGCACATAAGTGAGAGAGAGGGCCTGCACTGCCTAGCACACTCTTTTAATCCAGCTCAATACTAGGAAGGTGGAGACAGGAGGGTACCAGAGGTTGTAGGGATTCTGGATGCTCCTTTCTGAACTCTTAGGACAGCATAGACTCTTCTGGTTTGCGTATGTACATGCAGAAGTCCACAACATTAAATGCTTACGCACATAAATAAATAAAATCCAAAAATGCTTACAAGAGCCTCTACAGTTGAAATTAACTAGTGTCATTTGCAGTGTTTCATATGTTACACATTTGTTCAAGTTTTTCAAGTTTGTAAGGGCTTATCAACCTATAAACAGGAAATCATTTGTCTTAAAGCCAGTAGCTTATTCCCACCTCCTGAAAACTCCCTTCAAAATGATGGTACCTGGTACTCCATGTAAGCATGCGCAGGGTATATTCAGCCAATCAGCACAGACCTTGGGTGAGACCTTTTTTGTCCATTTGGCATCACAAAGGGTCCTTAGAGACCTCCATCCGGGCCTGGCTCCTGACAATGTTTTTTTTTTTTTTTTTTTTTTTTTTTCCTTTGAGGATCTGAGCACGGAAGGGTGCTGTTGGAAGGTGTTCTCCTTTTAGATGATCTGTAAGTGATAGTTGGCTCTGATCATGGTTGTTGGACAGTTAATTGAGGTGTTACGGGGTGGGGCATCTCAGGCCCAGGTGGCCATTATGTGAGGAAAAGGCTCCTCATAGTCATTTCCTCTGGGATCTGAGGGTGAATGGAAGGTGGAGGACCGTATTCATGGAAGAGGATTGAACAGGTCAGGGGCATAGAGGATTGGGAACCGTTTGAAGAGAAAAGCTTGGGGCTTTGGGATAGGATCAGAGAGCCGGCTGCAGGACTAGGTGTTGGGGGCCGGGAGCCATGGGTGAGAAGTCTTGGCGCTTGTCCTGTGTGCTGTTCAGGATCCATTGGAAACACACTGAGGATTCCTCCCTCCTCGTTGTCTTGTCTACGGTGTGTTCCTTTGATATACACTTTATGGACATGGCAGACAGTAGAGTTGTATAAGAAGAATGAATGAAAAGAAGAAGAGGAGATATTGCAAGAGATTCATAAGTCAACTGGGATGGATTCTGACCACGGACCCTCCCATCTTAATTGCCCATTTATTGGGATTAAAGACTTGCACTACCATGTTCAGCTTTTTCTCTCAATTTTATTTCTGTAGGATGGGATCTATCTTTGTAGTTCCGGCTGCCCTGTCTTGGGCTGGCCTCGAACTTACAATCTTCAGATGTTTGAAATTCTCGGCTTCCCCAAATCCCCTTTTTTTCTCCAATATAAGGCCTTTATGTTTGGGTGGTGGTGATGAGTGTTTCTTGTAGACTAAGCGTTGGGCCTTTTTGATATGAACATAAAGTTACCATGTTCGTTATCTTTCTGGATAGAACTGTGAGTTTACCTTAGACTGAGATAAACTGATAAACAGAATTGCTTGATTATGTTTTGTTTAAAAAGAATGTATGGGAGATACGACCAAAATTCAGATGCCTCAAAGATTACAGGCGAACAAATTTTGCTCATCGTTTTCTGGAAGGAGGAGAGGAATCACATATTGAAGTGTGGCCAGGTTATGTCTTTTTTAAACTGAGAAATGTCAGATCGTTAACTTTGATTCTGAAGGAGTTTTTTTTTTTTTTTTTTTTAATAAGTTAAAGAAGTTTTTGAAACAAGTTGTGAGGGAAAGGGACATGATAAAAAGGATACATGGTACATGGAGAAAATGTTCCGGGGAAGTATATATATATATATGTGTGTGTGTGTGTGTGTGTGTGTATGGTATATGTGTGTATGTGTGTGTGTTTGTATGTGTGTATGTGTATATTTGTGTATATACACACACACACATATATATGCATTACCATATTGAATATGTATACAGAACTCTCTGATAAAGACAAATGATTAAAAATACTATATGTTAAAAAACAAAAGAAATGATCTTTCATTGAGCTAAGATAATTATTTGACTTTTTGTCATTTTAATTATTTAAATGATAACTTTTATTCAGATAACTAAGTTCTTTTTTTTCCTTTTAATTTTTATTTTTTTTAAACTAAGAGGACTATTAAGTTCTTAAGAGAAGAATGGCACTTAAGAAAATGATGGTGATACCAAAGGAAGGTTACTTATTACTTTTGGACTGTGATGATGAAGAAGATGACATAAGTGTTTCACAGGAGTCTCTTACTAAAGGTATAGCATATCCAGTGTTGGGCATTAATTGTGTCCTACATTTCATTAGACCTTTACGTAGTCTCCTAAAATGGAAGAAATCTTTGTTAAGAGTTTTCATAGACTTCATTTCTAAATTTACCTATATTTATCTATTCTTATACACGAGTTTTAGCAGCACATATACCTACTCTTGAAACTATAGTCACAATATGTTGAGAAACAATAACTTGCTATGATTTTGCCCCAGGAAAAAACCTGAACATAGTTCCTATAATATGTTTGCCATACATGAATTTATTTCATAAAACCTGCAAATAAATTATTTCATTTCTTTTTCTATTATATACTTACTTTATTTACATTTCACATGTTATGCCCTTTTCTACTTTCCCTTCCAAAAATCCCCTGTCCTCTCCCCTCTCCCCCTGCTCCCCAACACACCCACTCCCAATTCCTAGCCCAGGCATTTCCCAATACTGGGGCATAGGATCTTTATAGGAACAAGTGGCTCTCCTCCCATTGATGACCAACTAGTCCATCCTCTGCTACATATGCAACTGGGTCCATATGCCCCACTATTTCTTATCTTTGATTGGTGGTTTAGTCCCAGACAGAGAATTGTGGGGGTACTTGTTAGTTTATGGTTTTTTTTTCCTCCTAAGTTCCTGCAAACTCCTTAAGCTCCTTGGGTACTTTCTCTAGCTCCATATTTGGGGACCCTGTGCTCAGTCCAATGGATGTCAATGAACATCCACTTCTTTATTGGTCAGGCACTGGCAGTTCCTCTCAGGAGACAACTATAACAGTCTCCTGTCCCCAAGCTCTTGGTGCATCTTCAATAGTATCTGGGTTTGGTGGCTGTTTATGGGATGGATCCCCAAGTGAGGCAGTGTATGGATTCGTTCAGTCTAAGCTCCAAACTTTGTCTCTGTAACTCCTCCCATGGGTATTTTGTTCCCCATTCTAAGAAGCAACAACATAATCACACTTTAGTCTTTCTTCTTGAGTTTCATGGGTTTTGCAAATTTTACCTTGGTCATTCTGGGATTCAGGGATAATATCCATTTATCAATGATTGCATATCATGTGTGTTCTTTTGTGATTGGGTTATCTCACTTAGGAAGATATCATCCAGATCCATCCATTTGTCTAAGAATTTCATTAAATCATTGCTTTTAATAGTTGTGTAGTAATTCATTATAGAGAAATTACCAGATTTTCTATATTGATTCTTCTAAAGAGAGTCACCTGATTTCTTTTCAGATTCTTGTTATTATACATAAGGCTGCTCTAAACATAGTGAAGCATGTGTACTTATTACAAGTTGGAACATCTTCTGGGTATATGCCCAGGAGGACTATTGCTGGATCTTCTAGTAGAATTATGTCCAATTTTCTGAGGAACCACCAGACTGATTTCCAAACTGTTTGTAACAGCTTGCAAATCCACCAGCAATGGAGTGTTCATATTTCAACACATTCTCGCCAGCATCTGCTGTTATCTGAATTTTACATCTTAGCCATTCTGACAGGTGTGAGGTGGAATCTCTGGGTTATTTTGACTTACATTTCCCTGATGATTAAGGATGTTGAATATTTTTTAGGTGCTTCTAAATCATTCAGTATTCCTTAGTTGGGAATTATTTGTTTAGCTCTGTCCCAGTTTTTAAAAATAGGGCAAATTGATTTTCTGGAGTCCAGATTTTTGATCTCTTTATATGTATTAGATATTAGACCCCTATCTTATTTAGGATTGGTAAAGATTTTTTTTCCCAATCTGTTGAATGCAGTTTTGTCCTATTGATAGTGCCCTTGACCTTACAGAAGCTTAGCAATTTTATGAGGTTCAGTTTTTCCATGTTTAATCTTGCAGCACAAGCCATTGCTGCTCTTTTTTTTTTTCTTTTCATCAAGAATTTTCCCCCTTTTCCCATGTTCCATGCTCTTCCCCACTTTCTTCTCTATAAGTTTCAGTGTCTCTGGTTTTATGTACAGTTCCTTGATCCACTTAGACTTGAGCATTGTACAAGAGATGAGAATAGATCAATATGGCTTCTTCTACATGCTAACTGCCGATTGAGCCAGCACCACTGTTTGAAAATGCTGTCTTCATTCCACTGGATTGTTTTAGCTCCTTTGTCAAAGATCAAGTGTCCATATGTGTGTGGGTTTATTTCTCTGTCTTCAGTTCTATTTCATTTATCTACTTGTCTATCATCACTCTACCTGTACCATGCCATTTTTATCACAATTGCTCTGTAGTACAGCTTGAGTTCACGCATGGTTATTCCACAAAAGGTTCTTTTATTGTTGGGGATAGTTTTTCCTATCTTAGGGTTGTTTTTTGTCTTGTTTTGTTTTTGTTTTTGTTTGTTTGGTTTTTTTTGTTTGTTTGTTTAATTTCAGGTGAATTTGCAAATTGCCCTTTCTAACTCAGTGAAGAATTAAGCTGGCATTTTGATGGGGATTGCATTGAATCTATAGATTCCTTTTGGTAGGACAGCCATTTTTACTCTATTAATCCTTCCAATCCATGTGCATGGGCTATCTTTCCATCTTCTGAGATCTTTTTTGATTTCTTTCTTCAGAGATTTGAAGTTTTTATCATATGTATTTTTCTCTTCATAAGTTAGATTCACCAAGGTATTTTATATTATTTGTGACTATTGTGAAGGGTGTTTTTTTGTTTGTTTGTTTGTTTGTTTTTTGTTTAGTTTGTTTTTCGTCCTGCTTTTCCTTTGTGTAGAAAAAGGCCATTGACTTGTTTGAGTTAATTTTATATTCAACTACAGCACTGAAGTTGTGTATCAGGTTTAGGATATCTCTGGCAAATTTTTGGGTCACTGATACATGCTATCATATCTTCTGGAAATAGTGATATTTTGACTTCTTCCTTTCCAATTTTTATTCATTTGTTCTCCTTTTGTTGTCTAATTACTCTGGATAGGTCTTCAACTACTATATTGAATAGGTAGGGAGAAAGTGGGCAGACTTGTCTAGTCCCTGATATAGTGGGATTGTTTCAAGTTTCTCACCATTTAGTTTAATGCTGGCTACTGGTTTGCTGTCCATTGCTTGTTTTATGCTTAGATATGGGACTTGAATTCCTGATCTTTCTTGGACTTTCATTATAAATGGGTGTGCATTTTGTCAAATACTTTCTCAGCATCTAATGAGATGAGCATGTTGATTTTGTCTTTGAGTTTATTTCTATAGTGGATTAATTTGATGGATTTCCATATATTAAACCATCCCACGGATGAAGCCTACTTGACCATGATGGATGATCGTTTTGATGTATTCTTTGATTCGGTTTGCAAGGATTTTATTGAGTATTTTTGCTTTGATATTCATAAGGGAAAATGGTCTGAAGTTTCCTTTCTTCATTGGGTCTTTGTATCATTTGAATATAATTGTAATCTGGCTTCATAGAATAAACTCAATAGTATTCCTTCTCTTTTGATTTTGCATAATAGTTTGAAGAATATTGGTATTAGGTCTCCATGTGTAAGACCCCCGAAACTGGACCTCCGCTGAAACCCATTCAAGTCACGGAATGAGCTGGCCAGCACCCCAATGACTCAAGAGAAAACTATACATGATGCAAACAGAAAGAGGTTTTATTATCAGCTAGCTGAGGACAAACTCCTTCCACCATGCAGGGCAGGGGAGTTTGACCCTGAGCTGTGACAGAAGGGGGCTTTTAACAGCTGGCTGAGGAATTGGGATGAAAGTTCAGAGGAGTTGGGGACAGATGGGAGGAGTTGGGAGAAGAGTTGGGAGGAGTTGGAAAGAGTTGGGAGGAATGTTGTTCTCTGCCCGGATGTCTTTTGTAAAGTTACAATTATCACATCTCTGGCTGTAAGGCTAAGAAACAAAAAGGCTTTTTGCAGGATATAAATAACAAACAGCTTCTTTTTGACTGCATTTGTAGAGATCAGGGACAACAAGCTTGGGGAATATCCAGGGGCTTTACCTTACAGGGAGAACCGCTCTAAGTTGGAGTCTCACATTCCCCACTTCTTCTAGTACATAGTCCTAATCTTAAAACTAGGAAAAATAACCGCTAGCCCAGCTGCCAAACAAAGCCAACATGAGGTCAAAGCTCTAGGATTTGTAACCTTGAGAGCCTCAAAATGCACTTGAATGAGACAAAAGTTTCTCTTGCCGTGGTACGAGGGAGAGAGGAGGTTCCTGTGCACTGCCTGGTGAATGTGAGCAGCACTGGGCCAGTGAGCCATGGTGGGCTGGATGCAGGAGCCCAGCACATGCTGGAGTAGCGGTGGTGGGGCTTGCCAAAAACAGCAGGTAGGTGTTTTTTGTTTGTTTGTTTGTTTTTGTTTTTTTTTTGGTTTGTTTGTTTGTTTTTTGGTTTTTTTTTTTTTATTTTTCAGCAATTCCAAGGCATTCTTCTGACCAGTTCTAGGGTCTATAATCGAGCTAGCAGGGGTTCAGAAAAAGGAAGATCAGGGTCAAACTTTCCCCTGCTTCTGTTAAGGAAGGTGGTCCCCAATTGAGGAGTTGGAAGGGTGTAAGTTTAAATTTCCCTGTGGTGTTCCATACGCACAATGTCTCTAAAGCCAATTTAGTCAAGGTTTCTTTTAATTCTCTATTCATCTGCTCTACCTGTTCTGATATCTGGGGTCTATAGGGACAATGTAACTTCCAATCGATCCCCAATTTTCTGGCTAACCCTTGACTTACCTGGGCAAAGAAGGAGGGGCACTTGATTGATGAAAGTACCTTAGGGATGCCAAATGATGGGGACATTTCCTCTAATATCTTCTTTGCCACAACATTGTCGGTCTCCTTCTTAGTGGGGAAGGCTTCGACCAAGCCTAAAAAGGTGTCTATAAAAAGTAATAGATATTTATTACTGTACTTGGCGAAATTAACTTCAGTGAAATCTACTTTTCAGAATGTACCAGGCCGTCACCTCTTAACCCCCCTCTGGGGAGCATTATTCTGGTGCCTGACATTGGTGAGGGCACAGGCTTGGCATTCATTAACAAACTCCTGGGCAACATCTGGCAATCTAGTAACATAGTAGTTTGAGCTCTTAACAATTTTTTTAGCTTCTAAGTTTCCAAGTGGGGGAGCCTGTGTAGATTGGCTACATATTGTAACCATTCTCTGGTGGGCAGGATCCAGTGACAATCTTGGGTCTTAGCTACTCCTTGGGTAGTATATACACATATCTCAGGTATTTTTTTCTGTTCTTGATCTTCTAGACTGTAGTCCAAGCCTGCGTCTTTGAGTTTATAATGGTTTTTAAGTTCTTTATTTTTTTTTCCTAGGGCCGCATGTTTGGCAGCAAAGTCAGCCATCTGATTTCCCTTCACTATGGCATCATGACCTTTTTGGAGATGGGTGCAATGTATGATGGCCAGTTAGTTTTTTTTTGAAAGTGTTTGGCTTCTAATAGGTTCTAGATTTCTTTTTTAGTTTTAATATCTTTCCCATCAGATGTGAGTAACTCCTGTTTTCTATAGATTGCCCCATGTATGTGAGCAGTGGTGAAAGCATACTTGCTGTCTGTGTAGATATTGATGTTTTTCTCTTTGGCCAGCTGCAAGGCTTGGGTGAGTGTGATTAGCTCTTCTCTCTGGGCTGTCATTCCTTCAGGCAAGCTGCTGTCCCCGATGTTTTTTTTTTTTTTTTCCATTGACCACTGCTTCCCCAGCTTTTCTTTTACCTTCAACCAAAAAGCAGATACCATCTGTGTACCAGTTAGGGCAGCCTGACCATGGCTGGTCAGTGAGGTCTTTCTTAATTTCAGTTTTTTTCTGCCAGGATGTCTATACCTTGGTGCACTTGAAGGAAATCGTCAGCTTCCTGCAGCAAGGTGGCAGTATTCAGGATAGGAGGGGGTGCAAACTATACTCTTTCAGTCAGTTAAAGGCTCTGTTAATGGGTCCTGTGAGCAATAGTCATCCAGCAATCAGGCAGCTGTCTAATGATGCTTTCTAAGGCATGTGATATAGGGGCTAATACTATAGTTCATTGACCTAGAGTCAGTTTGTCAGCCTCTTTGAGAAATACTGACACAGCAGCAGCGATAACTTTTAAGCAAGATGGTCATCCACTGGCCACTGGGTCTATTTTTTTTTTTTTTAACAATTGGGCCACAGGTCGTTTCTATTTCCCCAGATCTTGGGTCAGGACCCATCTCACTATTTCTGCTGTTTGGTCTACATAGAGAATGAAAGGCTAGGTCAGGTCTTGCAGGACTAGAGCTGATGCACTAAGCAAGATTTTTTAATCTCTTTAAAGGCTTCCGGTGTTTGGGGGTCCATGAGAAAGTCACAGTCTATGTCAAAGTCGAAGGGGGTATGGTAGAGAGTGCCAGGGTGGCAAAGCCTGGCTTTTTAACTGGTAGCAACAGAGTATTCCAGGAAGACTGACAAGGGACCAAATCACCAAGTTCTAAGAGACTATGAATGTGAGGTCTGACGCCCTCTTGGGCCTCTTTGCTCATGGGGTATTGTTGTATCAGTTTCCAGTGTCACAAGGATGGGGTGCACCCTCTTTGTCTCTCTTATATCCCAAGTCTCTGCCCAGCATTTAGGATATCTCCCTTACCTGGTCCCTTCTAATACTTTTCTTGACAGGGATTGAGGCTCATGTAATCTATATTCTTCTTCTAATTTTAAAGTTCAAATTATAGAGATAGAGGCTTGCCAAGGGATTGAAGTTCCTTCAAAAGAAAAGCTTATTTGGACTTTTAAATTTGCTACTATGTCTCTTCTCAACAATGTGGTGGGGCATTCAGTAATGATGAGGAAGGAATGAGTTACTTGGCTTACTCCTAGATTAATTTTCTTATCAGTGGTCCAAGAGTATGGTTTCTGTCTTTTTGTTTGTGTGTGTGTGTATTTTCAAGACAGGGTTTCTCTGTGTTGCCTTGGCTGTCCTGGAACTCACTCTGTAGACTAGGCTGGCCTGGAACTCAGAAATCCGCCTGCCTCTGCCTCCCAAGTGCTGGGATTCAAGGCGTGTGCTACCACCCAAGGCGAGAATGGTTTCTGAACAGTAGCCCCAATTACTTCGTTTTTCTGGTTACTCAATTTCTCCAGTGACTTTGTCAGGACTGAAAAAACTGCTCTGATATCAAGAAGGGAAGCTGTAGGGGTCTCTTTCACAGTTAGGGTTACACTAGTCTCAGGGAATGGGTCTGTGCCCCATATCCCCTAGTCATCATCCTCTGGAGTAAGGACTTAGTTGTTCTGATATCTGTCTCTTTCATGGCACAGTCTCTTGCCCAGTGTCCCTTTTCTTTACAGTACCAACATTGGTCCTTATGTAGAGGTGGTCGTAAAGGTCCTATCGAGTTTTGAGGTCTTTTTGGCCCTGTGTTGCCTAGGTACCCTGTCTGCCTTCTCCCTCAACTTTTTTATAAACTTCCTTATCACTTGCAAATGTATCCAAAATCCTATTTAAAATTCTTGCCTGCCTTCCATCTCATCTACTTTCTCTTACCTCAGCTGCTCTCTATTCTCTTTCTGCTATTTCTTTTTAGTCTCTCTCTTATGGTACACTTTCTGCCTCCTTAACCAGATCTTGCAAAGATAATGTTTACAGACTCTCAAGACACTGTAACATTCTCCTAATGGCAGAAGCAGACTGCCCAATGAAAGCCATGGCCACAGAGGCCTGCTGGCTCTCTGACATAAGGTCACAGGGAGTGTAATGCCTGTATGCTTCTAAGAGGCACTCTAGAAACTCTGCTGGTAGCTCCTTTTCCTCTTGTAGGATCCCTCTTACCTTGGCCACATTGCTGGGTTGTCTGTCAGCTCCTCTCATTCCTGGTAATGTATCCCTGCGCCAAACTGTCAACTGCTCACTACCTTCAGGCCTGTTAGGGTACCAGTCAGTATGTGTCAGATGGGGAAGCATGCATCTATTTCATTTGGAAGTTGTGTCAGCCATCCATTTGCCCCCAGCACATTCATTCTTACCTCCAGCAGAATCCTTTTCTTCTCCTGTGTAATAAAAATAACCCTTAAAAGCTGTTGACAGTCATCCCAAGTGGTCTGATGAGAAAACATGAGAGATTTCATAAGGGTAGAGGGATTTTCAGAGAAGGCAGCATGATTTGCATTCCAATTATAGACATCAGAGAAGGAAAAAGACCAGTAATGAAGAGGCTGCAGTTCCGGGGTCTGCTGGAGTAGGCCATAAGTAACTAAAGTCAGCAAGGTTGTTGAGTCTGGTCTCTCTGGGCTCCATGCTCATTTGTCTTGTGTTCCAGCAGCTGGTCCCTCCCCCGTGTTTCCAGTGGTACCCTGGTGAGGTATCTGGGAGAGACCGGTTAGTGATATGAGGGTGTGGTGTTACAATATTCTGGAGGTTCTTCTATCTCTGGATAGATCTTGGGAGGAGCCAAGGGTTGCAGTTCACCCCCCAACATATTTATCTTAGGGTTTTGTTTTTGTTTTTGTTTGTTGTTGTTGTTGTTGTTTTGTTTTGTTTTGTTTTGTTTTTGTTTTTGTTTTTTTTTTTTTTGGTGAGTGGTGGAAAGCTAGGACTCGGGAGTCCAGCTTTTTCTTCTGAACCCAAGGCTTCAACCAAGATGGGGTCAGGGGGGGCTTCCTGCGCGGAAATTTCCGAGATGCAAATGTAGGGTGCTTGTTCT
The DNA here is from genome assembly GCF_978045245.1 of Mus caroli. NCBI lineage: Eukaryota > Metazoa > Chordata > Mammalia > Rodentia > Muridae > Mus > Mus caroli. The sequence goes on from NW_028227299.1 coordinate 200,711, forward strand.
GGTTGAGACCCTAGTCTCTTCTGTGCAACAACATCTTTAACTGCAGAAATCACAATCAGTTCAATAGTGCCCTCTGTTGGCCAACTAACACCAAAAGCCGGCCATTTCGTTGAGAAGAAAGTTCTCCAAAATCTCTTTCTGACATCTACAAACAGACTGTGAATCCAAGTCGTAATTTCAGTTCAATTCTCAAGAGTCAGTCCAAGAGGAGTGCTAATAGTCTGTCCCATCATCAGAGTCACATAAAGGGAGACAAACACTATATATATATATATATATATATATATATATATATATATATATATATATATATATATATATTATATATATATAAACAGAAACAGACAGCTGAGTGAGCACATGCTCACTTGGCACCCAGTAACAGAAACAGACAGCCAAGTGAGCACACTCTCATTTGGCACCTCGAATGGAGATCTCCATGCATCCCTGGATCTCCCTCAGACCTCCTGGGACGTCTCCCAGTGCAGCAAGCAGTTATGACTAACATGTCTGTCAATATCCCTGCCCTCCATCCAGAACAGGGAGGTCTTTGTTCTCAGGAGTGCAGACAACTGCAAACCATAATGCTGAATTCAAACACAGCCGACAGACAAAGACATAGCAAAGACAGGATCCTACCTCCAAGTGGGGTTTCTGAGAACTGGGGTAGGCCTCCTGGTGTATGAGAACGCATATGTAAGACTCCCGAAGTTGGGCTTCCACTCATGTTCCGGAATGAGCTGGACAGCAAACTCGAGAGATAATCACACCTGATGCAAACTGCAAGAAGTTTTATTATCAGCTAGCTGAGGATGAAGTCCTTCTACCGTACAGGGTGGGGATTTCAACCCCGGGTGGTGACAATGGGGGGCTTTTAACAGCTAGCTGAGGAATTGGGAAGAGTTGGGAGGATAGCTAGGAGGAGGTGGGTAGAGTTGGGAGGAGTTGGGAGGAGTTGAGAGGAACTGGGTGCAGTTGGGAGGAGATGGGAAGAGTTGGGAGGAGTGTTCTTCTCTGCCCAGATGTCCTTTGTAAAATTACAATTATCACATCTCTGGCTGTAAGGCTCAGAAACAAAAAAGGCTTTTTGCAGGCTATAGTGAACAAAGAGCTTCTTTCTAACAGTATGTTTAGAGATTAGGGAAAACAAGCTTGGGGAAAGTCCAGGGGCTTTACCTTCCAGGGAGAAACGCTCTAAGTCGGGGTCTCACACATGAAGATCTGATAGAAATCTGATGGGTTCATCAGATCCTGGGCTTTTTTTGGTTGGGAGACTATTAATGACTGCTTCTATTTCTTTAGGGGTTATGGGAGTAATTACAGGATTTATCTGATCCTGATTTCAATAAGTGTGCATTTTTTCCTTATTTCCTTATTTTCATTTTTTTTTTTGAATACATGCTTGTTTAATAAGATTTGATCTGGATTTCCTAAGTTTCTGTTGTTATGGCTCCCTTTTCAATTCTGGTTTTGTGAATTTGGTTACTGTCCCTTTGCCCTGTAGTTAGTCTGGCTAATATTTTATCTATCTTCTTGATTTTCTCAAAGAATCAGCTCCTAATTTGTTTGATTTGTGCGTGTGTGTGTGTGTGTGTGTGTGTGTGTGTGTGTGTGTGTGTGTGTGTGTAGAATTCCTTTGTTTCCATTTGGTTGATTTCAACCCTGAGATTGATTATTTCCTGCCTTCTACTCCTCTTGAGTGAATTTACTTCCTTTTGTTCTAGAATGTTTAGGTGTACTGTCAACCTACTCCTGTATCATCTGTCCAATTTTTATTTGGAGGCATTCATAGCTATGAGTTTCCTTCTTAGAACTGCTTTCATTGTGTCCCATAACTTTTGGTATGTTGCAGACTCATTTTCATTAAACTCTAAAAAGTCTTAAATTTATTTCTATTTCCTCCTTGCCCAAGTTATCACTCACTATATTGTTGTTCACCTACTATGTTTATGTGTGTTTTCAATTATTTATAACATTATTGAAAATCAACCTTAGTCGTTGGTGATCAGGTAGGATGTATGGGATTATTACAACATTTTTATATCTGTTAAGGCATGTATTGGGACTGATTATATGGAGAAGGCATCATGAGGTGCTGAGAAGAATGGGCATCATTTTGTTTTAGGGTAAAATGTTCTATAGATATCAACTAATCTATTTGTTTCATAACTTCTGTTAGGTTCGCTGAGTCCCTTTTTAATTTTTTATTCCAGTATCTGTCTATTAATGAGGGAGGGGAGTTCCGCTATTATTGTCTTGGGTACAATGTGTGATTTGAGCTCTACTAAAGTTTCTTATAGGAATGTGAATGCCATTGCATTTGGTGTATAAATGTTCAGAATTGGGAGTTCATCTTGGTAAATTTTAACTTTGATGAATATGAAGTGTCCCTCCTTATCTTTTTTGATAACTTTGGGTTGAAAATCAAATTTATTTGATATTAGAATTGCTACTCAAGCTTGTTTCTTTGGACCATTTGCTTGGAAAACTGTTTTCCAGCCTTTTACTCTGAAGTAATATCTGTCTTTGTCCCTGAGGTTTGTTTCTGGTGTGTTGGGTCTTGCTTACACATCCAGTCTGTTAGTCTATGTCTTTTTATTGGTGAATTGAATCCCCTCATATTAAGAGATACTAAGGAAAAGTCTTTGTTGCTTCCTGATATTTCGGTGGAATTTTTTCATGTAGCTATCTTCTTTTATGTTTGCTTCAAGATAAATATCTTGCTTTTTCGAGAGTGTAATTTCCCTCCTTATATTGGAGTTTTTCCTTTATTATCCCTTGGAGGGCTGGGTTTGTTCAAAAATATTGTGTAAATATTTTTTTTATGGAATACCTTCTTTTCTCAACATATGGTAAGATATTTTTGCTGTGTATTATAGCCTTGGCTGGCATTTCTGTATGATATATGCCCAGGATCTTATGGCTTTCATAGTCTCTGAGGTCAAGTTAGGTATAGTTCTGATAAGTCTTCCTTTATAAGTTACTTGAATTTTCCCATATTGCTTTTAATATTCTTTCTTTCTGTTCTTTTTCCTTTTTTTTTTTTTTTTTTTTTTTTTTGCATTTGATGTTTGGATTATTATATGATGGCAGGAATTTCTCTTCTGGTCTAAACTATTTTGATTTTTGTAAGCTTCTTGTATATTCACGGGAAACACTTTTTTTAGATTAGGGAAATTTTCTTCTATAATTTTGATGAATATACTCACTGTCCCTATAGTTTGGAAAAATTACTTTTCATCGATACCTATTATCCTTAAGTTTCATTATCTCTTTGTGTCCTGGATTTCATCGATGTAATTATTTCCTTTCTAAAATCTCTTTCAAAAACTCACATGGGCAGTTTCTTGAGAGAAATTCAAATCGTTAGTACATTATTAACTATTACTTATATAGCATCCATTCAAATGATTCTATTTTCTCTTGTCAATACAGTAAAGAAGAGCCCAACATTTGACAAAGATGAGAATATATCGACTCACGTAAAAAAGGATGGAGATATGGGGTAAAATTTTCAATAGAGTATTTCAATAGAGTTCAATAGAGTACTTCATAAGTAGTGTTTGTGATCCCTTCACTGGAGAAGTAGATTCAGGAAGATGAACAATTCAAAGTCAGACACTGCTATATGTTGTGTTCAAGCCCAGATTGAGGTCCTTGAGACATTGTGATCACAAACACATAGCAACTCATACAGTAGGACCACCTGCATGAGATCTTCCCAGATAAACACAAAAAGAAAAGGAAAAACATCAAAAGAATAAGGGGGGGGCATCTGGGAAGAAGAAGGGTCTCAGCAAGAGTCGTAGAGGTATGAATAAACTACTGTGGGGTGTAAATGTATGAATTGTAAAAAGTAAGTCATGCAAGTTCACTTTGGTAGTCCACCATGTATTTTATATGTATATGTCATTTGTTCCAAACCAAACATATATTTATTATAAATAATTAAAAGAAGGTTCTGTTTAAAGTTTCTGTGGGGAAGAAAAATGTCCTACCAGTTCACGATATTTCTTACATTAATTTTTATATTCCTTTCTTAACAGAGGTGAACTAGACAGTATGTTGGATAAATCTGGAGGTATGTGTTTTTGGAGGTTTTTGCCTGGATTTTAAAGAGGTCAGAAGAGGGAATCAGATCTCTATAACCCCTATACCATAGGGGATAATTTTAGATTTCACAGTAATTGTAGTTCTCTTTAAAACCCATATGAGATGACTTCTCAACCAACATTCAGAATGAATGATTAGCTGAAGGTGTAGCTCAGTGGTAAAATACCATGTAAAAGTTATGAGTTTCATCTTCAGTGGGCAAAACAAAAAAAGAAAAAAACAAAAACAAAACAAAACCCAACCAACCCAACAAATTAACAAAAAAACTACCAAACAAACAAAACTCTGCAATAAGCCTCTCAAATGAAATGTTAGTTTGTGCAGTTTTCCAAATCAACTTCAGATTGTAAAGTGAGCAAGAAACCCAATTTCTTGTTGTACGGAAATGAGCAAAACCAGCATTAAGCAGTTTAGGAGCCTAAACTTAGGCATGATTAGAGAGAGAGAAAGAGAAAAAGAAGAGAGTGGCTACAAGCTGTTTTGGTAAAGCGGTTGCCTTGAAAGTATATGGAGTTAAGGTGGGGACATAGAATCCACTTAAAAAATGCAGGCTGCAACCCAGTGTTGAACAGGTGGAGACACCTTGCTGGCTAGCAAGGCTAGTGGCATTGGTGAGCTGCAGATTCTGAGAGACCATGTCTCAAGTTTTAAGTTAGGTCAGCTAGTGATGTCACATGCCTTAATTCCAGCAATTGGGAGGCAGAGGCAGGGAGATTTCTGAGTTTGAGGCCAGGTTGGTATACAGGGTGAGTTCCAGGACAACCAAGGCTATACAGAGAAACCCTGTCTTGAATAAAAAAATAAAATAAAAGTAAGTTGGAATATGATTAGAATGCAGTAGATGTCTATTTGTGGCCTTCTTGTGCACACTCATACTGAAATATATACACATCATTTTTTTGCCGAAACTCTTTTTAAGATTTTCACAATCCAGTAAAATTATGGTGTTTTTTCTATTTCTTGAAATAGATAATATTAAGAATGTGTCATAATTTTATGATCTCTCCTGTATAGTAAAAATGAACATCTAACGAGAGACATGATCCAGCACACCTTAAAACATGCAAAGGACAGGGATGGAAAGATGGCTTAGAAATTAAGAGCACGTGTTGTTCTTGGACAGAACCAAGTTTTAGTTCCTAGTACCCACAAAATGGCTCACAACCATTTTTAATTCTATATCCAGGGGTTTTGGAATTCTCTTCTAGTTTCTATGAACAACATACATGCAGGTTGTATAAATACAAACACACAAAAACACATTACATAAAAAATAAAACAATTTAAATTACAATCAAGAGGCCCTTCATCTGAAAAAAAAAAGTAGGAGAGTCTTTTTAGGGGTTCATTTATTTTAACTTTCAAGTTAGTATTGCAAACTTGGAAAATGGAAAGCCTCTGGGTATTAGTAGCAGCTAAAATACTACCTCCCTTTTGCTGCTTGGATGACAGATGAGTGATAGAGCCTAACTCGCCCTTAGTACACATGTGAAAACACGGCCAATCAGCAAGGGGCTTTGCTGAGATTGCTTTCCTGCTATCCAAACCCTGTTACCCAGTATGCTTTGTAGTGGTCATGAAGCCCAGTTCTTGAGGAAGAAATGTGCGTGAGGAAGCATGGTAGGGAGAAGTCTCACTGGAGGTAGTCAATTGTCTGTTGAAAGATGGTTAATCCTGTTTGAGCTGGAGGTCTGTGTTGGGATGAAGGTGGAAGGGTGGACATGTTACTTCAGGAGTAAGGAGAGGAGGTGACTCTCACTGGACTCAGGAAGGTACTGCTTCCAAGTTCACAATTGACTTTCCCATCGGCATCTGCTGAGAAAAACAGAGAACTTCACTAAGGGCAGGAGTTTGCACAGAATAGCTCCTAGCAGAAAGCAGGAATGCCAGGGTATTTCAGACCCTGAAAGTCTTCTTGGGGCCTGGAGATGTGAGGTGTGAGTAAACTGGATGTCAGTTAGTGGCACCAACAGACTAAAACCTTCTTTTTGCTGCTGCTGCCCAACAGGAATTCATTATAAATAAACTAAAGACCAGTCTTCATTTTCTTCTACCTGTTGTTAAAATGCCAGATTGCTGAAATTTCTATATATAGTCTCCAAACTGCCTCAAAATAGAGAGGCTGCTCTCAGCCTCAGAAGTACTTGGACTTCAGACATAATTTAGGTCAGGCAGTCTTTATTTATATGTTGTTTTGGTTTAGGGAAGTAAGCTGTAACTCTATATCTCAGGATTGTCTGAATCCTCAATTGCAGCTTGGACTGGCCTTGAACCTAAAGTCCTCATCCTTACAAATGTACCTAGACCTGAGGAAACATGTATATTTTATTTTTTTATATTTAATTTTTTTATCCTTTTTTTTCATTGTTGAAGTTTGAAACCAGTACTTCTTGCTGTAGCAGTAAAATAATTGTCCAACCAGGAAGAACTTTATATTTTAGATCTGCTTTAGGTTTGTATTGTGATGAAAAAGATTGAGGAGCTTGGTTGTGATAAAAGCAAACATGATTTCATTTGGAGACTGAGATGCAGAGACATTTACTCTAATTTATCAAAAACTTAGCAGGGATGGTACCAAAATTTAGATCATCCTGAGATTACATATAAACCTACTTGAAGTCACAGTTAAAGCCATCATTGTGTGTGTGTGTGTGTGTGTGTGTGTGTGTGTGTGTGTGTGTGTGTGTGTGTGTGTGTGCGTGTGTGTGTGTGTGTGTGTGTTTGTGTCTGTGTGTGTCTGTGTTTATTTACATTTCAAATATTAGCCTTTTCCTGATTTCACCCCAGAAAGTTTCTATTCTATTTGACCCTCCCTGTGCTTCTATGAGCATGTTCTCTCAACCAACCACTCCCACATTTCTACTGTGGCAGTTGCCTGCACTGGGGCATACAGCCTTCACAGGATCACAGGACCAAGGACCTCTTCTCTCACTGATGTCTGACAATGCCATCCTCTAATATATATGTAGCTGGAATCATGGGTCCCCCTCTTTGTTTGGTGGCTTAGTCCCTGGGTGCTCTGGGGCTTACTTGTTTCATATTGATGTTCTTCCTGTAAGGTTGCAAACCCATTCAGCTCCTTCAGTCTTTCCTCATCCCCTCCACTGCGGACCCCATGATCAGGCTGTGACCATCACCCTCTGTTCTTGCCAAGCTCTGGCAGTGCCTCTTAGAAGACAGTCATATTCAGCTCCTGTCAGCAAGCACATGGTATCGACAATAGTGAATGTGTCTGCTGTCAGTGTATGGGATGGATCCATATGGTGGGCAGACCCTGGATGGTCTGTTTGGTTCATATTGATATTTTTCCTATAAGGTTGCAAACCCCTTCAGCTCCTTCAGTCCTTCCTCTAACTCCTCCACTGGGAACTCCATGATCAGTCTGATTGCTGGCTGTGAGATTCAGTCTCTGTTCCTACCAAGCTCTGGCAGAGCCTCTCAGGACACAGCCTTATTAGGCTACTGTCAGCAAGTACTTGTTGGTATCTACAATGGTGACTGGGTCTGGTGTCTGTACTGGGTCTGTATATGAGATGGTTCCACAGGTTGTGCAGATTCTGTGTGGTCATTCCTTCAGTCTGTGCCCTGAACTTTGTCTCAATATTTCCTCCCAGTAGTATTTTGTTCCCCATTCTAAGGCCTGAAACACCCTCACTTTTGTCTTCCTTCTACTTGAGCTTCATGTGGACTGTGAATTACATTTTGGGTATTCTGAGCTTTTAGGCTAATACCCAATTATCAGTGAGTGCATACCATGTTTTTTACTTTGGGGTTTTGTTACCTCATATAGGATGATATAATTTAGATCCATTCATTTGCCTGTGAATTTCATAAAGCCATTGTCTCTGTACCATTACCATACACTTTTTTTTTAATCACTATTTTTGTATAATACAGATTGAGGTCACGGATGATTCCCCCTGAATTTCTTTTATTGTTGAAAACTGTTTTTCGATATTCTGGGGTTTGATATTCCGAATGATTTTGCATATTGCTGTTTCTATCGCTATGAAGAATTGAATTTGAATTTTGATGGAAAGTACATGGAATCTGTAGATTGCTTTTGGCAAGACATCCACTTTTACTAAATTAATCGGGTCACCAATCTATGAAGCATGGGAGATCTTTCCATCTTCTGAGATTTGTAATTTCTTTCTTCAGAGAATTGAAGTTCTTGTCATGGAGAGCTTTCACTTGCTTGGTTTGAGTCACACCAAGGTATTATAATTTGTGATTTTTGAAGGGTGTTGTTTCCATAATTTCTTTTCAGCCTGTTTATCCTTTGAGTAGAGGAAAGCTACTGATTTGTTTCAGTTAATTGTATATCTAGCCACTTTGATTAAGTTGTTTTTAAGTTTTACAGGTTCTCTGGTGGAATTTTTGGGGTCACTTAAATATCCTATTTTATCATCTGCTAATAGTGATATTTTGACTTCTTCCTTTCCAATTTTTTTATTCCTTTGACCTCTCTTGTTGTCTATTTGCTCTGGGTAGAACTTCTAGTACTATAGTGAACAAGTAGGGAGAGACTGAGAATCCTTGACTAGTCCTGTCTTGTCTTATTTTAGTGGGATTGCATCAAGTTTCTCTCCATTTAATTTGATCCCAGAAGTTAGAGTCACACCAAGGTATTTTTTATTATTTGTGACTATTGAGAAGGGTGTTGTTACCTAATTCCTTTCTCAGCCTGTTTATTCTTTGTGTAGAGAAAGGCCATTGACTTGTTTGAGTTAATTTTATATCCAGCTACTTCACCGAAGCTGTTTATCATGTTTAGGAGTTGTCTGGTATAATTTTTAGGGTCACTTATATATACCATCATATCCTCTGCAAAAATAGATATTTTGACTTCTTCCTTGCCAACTTGTGTCCCCTTGATTTCCTTTTGTTGTCGAACTGCTCTGGCTAAGATGTCAAGTACAATATTGAATAGGAGGGAAGAAAGTGGGCAGCCTTGTCTAGTCTCTGATTTTAGTGGGTTTGCTTCCAGCTTTTCACCATTTATTTTGACGTTGGCTACTGGTTTTCTGTAGATTGCTTTTATCATGTTTCGGTTTGGGCCTTGAATTCCTAATCTTTCCAAGACTATTAACATGAATCGGTGTTGGATTTTGTCAATGCTTTCTCCGCATCTAAGCAGATGATCATGTGGTTTTTGTCTTTGAGTTTGTTTATATAATTGATTACATTGATGGATTTACATATATTAAACCATCCCTGCATCCCTGAAATTAAACCTACTTGGTCATGATGGATGATTATTTTTATGTGTTCTTGGAATCAGTTAGCAAGAATTTTATTGAATATTTTTGCATCGATATTCATAAGAGAAATTGGACTTAAGTAATCCATCTTTGTTAGATCTTTCTGTGGTTTAGGTATCAAAGTTATTTTGGCTTCACAGATTGAGTTGGGTAGAGTACATTCTGCTTCTATTTTGTGGAATTGTTAGTGAAGAACTGGAATTAGATCGTCTTGAAAGGTCTGATAGAACTCTCCACAAAACCCATCTGGTCCTGGGCTATTTTTGGTTGGGAGACTAATAATGACTGCTTCTATTCCTTTAGGGGATATGGGATTGTTTAGATCATTAAATTGATTCTGGTTTAACTTTGGTACCTGCTATCTGTCTAGAAATTTGTCCATTTTGTCCATGTTTTCCAGAGTATAACCTTTTGTAGAAGGATCTGATGGAGTTTTGGATTTCTTAAGGATCTGTTGTTATGTCTCCCTTTTCATTTCTGATTTTGTTAATTAGGATGCTGTCCATGTCCCCTCTAGTGAGTCTGGCTAAGTGTTTATCTATCTTGTTGATTTTCTCAAAGAACCAGATCCTCGTTTGATTGATTCTTTGAATATTTCTTGTTTCCACTTGGTTGATTTCACCCCTGAGTTCAATTATTTCCTGCCTCCTGCTCCTCTTGGGTGAATTTGCTTCCTTTTGTCCTGGAACTTTTAGGTGTGTTGTAAACTACTAGTGTGTGCCCTCTCTAGTTTCTTTTTGAGGCACTCAGAGCTATGAGTTTCCCTCTTAGATATGCTTTCATTGTGTCCCAGAAGTTTGGGTATGTTGTGGCTTCATTTTCATTAAACTCTAAAAAGTCTTGTATTTCTTTCTATATTCCTTCTTTGACCAAGGTATCATTGAGAAGAATGTTGTTCAGTTTCCACATGAATGTTGTCTTTCCTTTATTAATGTTGTTATTGAAGATCATCCATAGTCCATGGTGGTCTGATAGAATGCAATTGGGCAATTGCAATATTTTTGTATCTGTTGAATACTGTTTTGTGACAAATTATATGTTCAGTTTTGGAGAAGATACCATGAGGTGCTGAGAAGAAGGTATATCCTTCTGTTTTAGGATACAATCTTCTGTAGATATCTGTTAAGTTTATTTGTTTCTTAGCTTCTTTAATTTTCATTGTGTCCCTGTTTAGTTTCTGTTTCCACAATCTGTCTATTGATGAAAGTGTGTTGAAGTCTCACACTATGCAATGTGTGCTTTGAGCTTTACTAAAGTTTATTTAATGAATTTGACTGCCCTTGTATTTGAGCATAGATATTCAGAATTGAGGGTTCCTCTAGGAGAATTTTACCTTTGATGAGTATGAAGTGTCCCACCTTGTCATTTATGATAACTTTGGGTTGGAAGTTTATTTTATTCGATATTAGAATGGTTACTCCAACTTGTTTCTTCAGACCATTTGCTTGAAAATTGTTTTCCAGACTTTCACTCTGAGGTAGTGTTTGTCTTTTTCCCTGAGATGGGTTTCCTCTAAACAGCAAAATATTGTGTCCTATTTTTATAGCCAGTCTGTTAGTCTATGTCTCTTTATTGGGGAATTGAGTCCAGTGATATTAAGAGACATTAAGGAAAAGTAATTGTTGCTTCCTATTATTTTTGTTGTTAGAGTTGGCATTCTGTTCTTGTGTCTGCCTTCTTTTTGGTTAGTTGAAGAATTACTTTGTTGCTTTTTCTAGGGCGTGGTTTCTGTTCTTGTATTGTTTTGTTTTGTTTTGTTTGTTTGTTAGTTTTGTTTTTTCCTGTTATTATCCTTTGAAGGGCTGGACTGGTGGAAAGATAATGTGTGAATTTAGTTTTGTCATGGAATACTTTGGTTTCTCCATCGATGGTAATTGAGTGTTTGGCTGGTTATAGTATCCTAGGCTGGCATTTGTGTTCTCTTAGTGTCTGTATAACATCTGTCCAGTATCGTCTGGCTTTCATAATCTCTGGTGAAAAGTCTGGTGTTTTTCTGATAGGCCTGCCTTTATATGTTACTTGACCTTTTTCCCTTACTGCTTTTAATATTCTCTCATTATTTTTTGTTTTGATTATTATATGTCAAGAGGAATTTCTTTTCTGGTCCAGTCTATTTGTAGTTCTGTAGGCTTCTTGTATGTTCATGGGCATGTCTTTCTTTAGGTTTGGTAAATTTTCTTCTATAATTTTGTTGAAGATATTTGCTGGCCCTTTAAGTTGAAAATCTTCATTCTCATCTACTCCTATTATCCATAGTTTTTGTCTTCTCATTGTGTCCTGGATTTCCTGGATGTTTTGAGTTAGGATCTTTTTGCATTTTGTATTTTCTTTGATTGTTGTGCCAATGTTCTCTATGGAATCTTCTGCACCTGAGATTCTCTCTTCCATTTCTTGTATTACGTTGCTGATGCTATGGTTCCAGATTTCTTTCCTAGGGTTTCTATCTTCAGCGTTGCCTCACTTTGGTTTTTTTTTTTTAATTATTATTAATTGTGTCTACTTCTCTTTTAAGGTCTTGGATGATGTTATTTATTCCATCACCTGTTTGGTCGTGTTTTACTGCAATTTTTTAAGGGATTTTTTTTTTTTTGTCTTCACCCTGTTTAGCAGTGTTCTTCTATATATATTTAAGTGAGTTATTAAAGTCCTTCTTGATGTCCTCTACCATCATCATGAGATATGCTTTTAAATCCCAGTCTATCTTTTTGTGTTTGTTGGGGTGCCCAGGATTGGGTGGGGTGGGAGTACTGCGTGCTGATGATGGTGAGTGGTCTTGGTTTCTGTTAAAAAATTCTTATGTTTGCCTTTTTCCATCTGGTAATCTCTGGAGTAAGTTGTTATAGCTGTCTCTGGTTAGAGCTTTTTCCTCAGGTTATTATGTTAGCCTCTATCAGAAAACCTGGGTGTCTAGCTCTCTCCTGAGTTTTAGTCGTCAGAGTACTCTCTGTAGGCATGCTCTCCTCTTGCAGGGAAGGTGCCCAGATATGTGGTGTTCAAATCTGCCTCCTAGCAGAAGTTGTGTTCCACTCACCAGAGGGCCTAAGATCCCATGGAAAGTTCTCTGGGGACCTTGGGGGTGTCTGTAGACTCTGAGCCCATGTTGCCCCAGTGCTAGTGCCAACTGGAAGTGATTTGTGACTCTGGTCAGGCCGGGTTTTCTGCTTCCCTCCTTAATGCTGTCTCAGGTCCTTCGAGATTGGATTGGAGCAGAAGTTGTGTTCAATTCACCAGAGGTTCTAAGATTCTGTGGAGAGTCCTGTGGGGACCTTGGTGGTGTCTGCAGATTCCATGCCTAAGTGCCCAGGTGCTGGCCTCAAGTTGCCTCTTGAATCTTGAAATCCTGGTGTGAAAAATCTCCTGAGATCCTGCTGTGTCAGAGCTGCTGGGAGTTAAGCTTTCTCTGTGTGTTGCAAGGTTTGGTGGGGTGCCAGATCCCGAGGTTTTCTCTGGACAGAGATGCAAGCCACAAGGAACCCATGCCTCTGCCTGGGAGGTTGTTTTTGTTGCCCTGCATCTTGTGGTGGTCCTAGTTACACAGGGTGCTGCAAAAGATGCTGAGTCCTCAGCTGTGATCTTCTGTCAGAGTTCCTGGGTGTGTTTTCACATCTCTTGAGAGTCAAGCTTCCTTTGTGATCATGTGATCTTGGGCACTTCAGAGTACCTTGGAGTGGGACTCCCTCTGGATGTCTTAAGAGTGGTTTCTGAGCCAGGACCTCAGGTCTGCCCTATGTACAGGTTCAGTCAGGAAGAAATCCAGGCCACTGGCCAGGCAGGATTTCCTCTGTCCATAGATCTTTTGGGACTCAGTTACTCCTGATGTGGGGGCCTTTCCTATGATCCTGCGAGTGGTAGAGCACCTGGAAGTTGAGTTTCCTCTGGCTCTTGTGGGATTAGGTGCAGATTCAGATCCCAAGGTCTACTCATGACACAGACTCTTGCAAAAATTTTTGATTTAGCATCGTGGATATAATTTTTTCCTGTGATACAGAAAATGAAAATGGTGCTTTGGTGTGACATTAATGAAACTTAATTTTTATTTTTTGTATGTTTTTGTCTGTGGTACATATATACACATGTGGAGGGCAGAGGAGGATGTTGGGTGATGCTCTATTACTTTTCATCTTATTTCCTTAAGACAGGACTTTCACCAAACATGCAAGTAGACAAGCATCCAGCAAGACCTAGCAATTCTCACTCTGTCAACCACAGTGCTGTTCTTGTAGAAACAACCATCCATGGTTGGTTTTGTAGATGGGTACTAGATTCTAATTTGTGAACTTCCTCTTTTCACAGTAGGCCCTCAAGTATTGAGGCATCTTCATAACTTCTTTGAAGGAAAAAATTGATGTAAACACTTTTACAGTTCCATGTACTTAAATCTAAGTGATATGTATACAAAATTATCTACATGAAACATATTTTCATTGACCCAGTTTTAATTTTATATTTAGTCGGTTCCTTTTCTAGGACTCCTCTGTGCTTCTTTCTTTATATGGCACAGTGGAAAACTGAATTCTTTAAAGTAACCCTTATTACCTTTTTTACATTTTATTTTATAGGTATGGTTGTTTTGCTTTCACGTGTGTATGTGTACAACATGTGTGTCTGGTACCTGTGGAGTCTTGATGAAACCATTGAATCCCCTGCATCTGAAGTTATATGCTGTGAGCCACCTTGTGGGTGCAGGGAATCCAATCTCAGATCTCTGGAAGGGATCCAGTGTTCTTAACTGCTGAATTATCTTTCCAATACTCTCATTGGTTTTTATGGTGTATGCAGAATTTAGAACAGGGCATCACATCCTCTGGAACTGGAGTGGGAGATATTTGTGCACGTCATGTAGGTGCTAGGATTCAAACTCAGGTTTGATTGTGACAGGGTCTCATTTTGTAGCTCAGGCTGTCCTGGAACTCACTATGTCGACCAGGTTAACCTGGAACTCACAAAGATCTGCCTGCTATTGCCTCCAGAGTACTAGGAATAAAATGGAACCAATATGCCTGGCTGCCATCTTATTTGAAATTGAATATTTTAAATAATGAGTCTAACAATTCCACAGTCAAGTTTGTTCTTTCAGTTGCATCATCTTTTGTAGATTTAGAAAAGAATTCGCCTGTATTAAAAGTGTTTCCCTATGAAGAATTAAAGCCCACCTTTGATCCTTTGTTTCGTGCATTTGTTCTTTGGAAACTGTTCTTGAAGCTTAAAATTATTTTACTTATGGAAATTAAAATTCAGATAAGATTAGATATTTCTTGTCTAAAATACATGGAGTGTTTTTTGTTTTTTTTTTTTGTTGTTTGTTTGTTTGTTTGTTTGTTTTCTGTGTTGTGGAACATTTCTGTAGACTTTACTGGTTGAACATCCTTCATCTGAACATACAAAACACTAAAGTATTCTAAAGTATGAAGCATGTTGGTGATATCTTTCATTTAATTTTAAGTTTTCTTGGCATCATTGAATGGATTTTATCTATTATCTATATCTATTTTTATGAATACATGGAATCACCTAAAGTTTCTTCAAAATGACCCTTAATTTTTAATATAGGTGACATTTATAAGAAGCTTCATATAAAGAAAAAATTGATGGAAATGTATATGAAAGATTCTTTCAATGGCAGCAACCAGAAATTAGAAAGGCTTTGCAAAAAGAAAAATCGAAAGAGGTAGAGTTGATAGATTTGTAGGACCACATGTGTATTATTTGAAAAATTATATATGGCTGAAGTTTAAAAAAAATATATCACGTCTGATCCTTTACTAAAAATATGTGGCTTTGATTTTGTCTAAACAGTTAACCCTATAACTTAATGCCTTCAAGGAAACTAAATGAAATTCTTAGAAATCTGTGAAAATTTTATTTTCTTCTTTAAGTAACTGTTAATGAGATTTTAAATTTAATTTACATTCATTGTGGAAATACAGAAGTCCTGCACATAGTCTTAGAAATGTAATTTATGGATTATTATGCTTAACAATATGGAAAAACAACAACTACAGTTACATATGTGGGTATTTTCTATATTTTAATTGACTTATGATTTACACTAAGTCTTAACTGAGGCAATATATGAAAAATAAATTAGACCTTATATTTGGTAGGAAATAATGAAAAAACACTTTGAAATATAATTATTTCTCATATATATATTATTTATATTTATATTCATTTTTATTTATTTTTATATTCATAGTTATATTTATAGTTATATTCGTATGAATATTCATACTTTTACATTTATATTTATTTTTATTTATATATATATATATTTATATTTACATATAAACACACAAACTAATTTAATTTTGAAAAGCTAAAATATAAAAGAATACTTCTCTCATAATATGTTATGGGAAAAAATCTATAATGATTTTCCATTAGATAACTTTATACTGCTATTTTTCTCTTTATAATATGAAATGATCAATTTAATTTGTTTTGAGTGTTCTTTTTCATATTGGTATGAAATGTGACTGCTTTCATTACTGTGCTTTACAGGAAGAACATCAATAAAAAATTATGTGATCAGTATATAACTACATTTCAGAAGTCTGATATGGATGTATAGAAATTCAGTGAAGAAAAAAAAAATCAGCGGTTGGTACCATAACTAACTTTATATTTAACCTAGTATAACTAAGTATCAAGTAGGAATGGAGAAACAAGCCTTGATTTGGGCACATGAAACTAAATTAAGTTTCACTATCTATCTATCCTTGGCTCTGTTGTAGTCCTACTAAGATGTAAACCACTGATCACATACTATATCAATGAAAAACACTAGGCGTTTTATGGTAGACCAGATCATAAATTTTCAAGAGGCAGACATTTGCAGAAAGATGAAGAGAGGATTACCAGTGTCTACAAAATGAAGCACAATACACCAGAGCTGAAAGGAGAGAGAAAGCTTATTTACTGGTGTCATCTGGACTCTGTTGTTAATATTAGAAAACCAACTCAAATTGGCAAATACGTTCTTACAATCTTAAAATTAGTACAAATTTAGTAACAACACTGGATGGAAACAACCTTTCTCTACAGTCCTGGCAGAATATTCCTTTGGAAGAATATCACCAAAACATTTTATATCATCTCTCCATTACTGTACCAATCACTGCAGTCATCACATGGTTTCCAAGTAAGATCTGAGACAACGATGATCTTATTAACTCATTTAATTTTTTACTTGATTGGTTAATAGTTTGGAAAGTATTCAATTGGAAAAGAACAGTAATACAATTCTTGCCTCCGAAGGCATTGATGAAGGTACCATTATGAGTCAGTCCAGGAAAGAGATGGGAACTAAAGACAAAATAAATAAATAAACAAACAAACAAATAAATAAATAAATAAATAAATAAATACTCCAATTGAAGGCAATTTTTAAACATTGAACTCGGGATGAAATTTCAAGGATCCATGTAAATGAGGAGTCTAAAGACAGCCCCTCAGAGTACATCAATATTTGAACTCATCATGGGGCAGCTGGTGAGTGGGAGCCATTAATGGAAGAGAACAATTGGTAGAAAGAAAACTACCGTGAGTGAAGGAAAATTTTGAGGAAGAAAAGATCACTAACTGTGTCATATTCTGCAAATGGGCCAAATAAGATTGATTTTCAAGGCTGGAAGATGGTTTAGTTGGTAATCTTTCTCCTGTGTAGGCATGGAGACCCGAGCTTAAATTCCCTGATCAGCAAGCATGCACACACCACCACCACCACCATCACCACCACCACCACCACCACCACCACCACCACCACTACCACCACCACCACCATCACCAAAAACAACAACAAACTAGCAAAACTAAAAAAAGCCACCAACAACACAACAACAAAAAAAAAGTTGGTGTGTTGGTGAGCATTTTACAAAGACCAAACTCAGATTTAATTCAGAGATAAGAAGATTCCCAGATCTTCGTAGCAACCAGGTGTAGAATAATGGATGAACTGTAGGTTCAGTGAGATTCTGTTTCTGAAAGAGTAGCGTGCAACCAAAGAAGACACCCAATATTAACCCTTTGTCTCCATATGTATGCAGGTGCATTTTTTTTTAAAGATAAACTTAACAATTTGGAGGTCAATTTACTTAATAAAGATGATTTGAGTGGAAATGTGAGGTACAAAACTGATCACAGTGAATAAAGGACAAAATAGGTATGTAGTAGCCCAAGGAGAAAAGGTGTAAAGGGCTTGTCTTAATATTTTTTTTAAATGAAAATTACCATGGTTGTGTGCCAACATAAAGAATACAAAGAGAACTTTATGTTACTACTTCCCTGTGTTACTTGAGATTGGAACCTAGAGAAAACCAATCAGCAACTAAAATTTGTCCTCAGACATATTTTTATACTTTATTTTGAGGCAGTGTATCTTTATTGATCATGAGTATTCATGACCTTGTGATCATTCTAAATCAAACTTTATAAAACTTAGTTTTATAGGCATTACATTGACGGCCAGCTAGAGTCATAAATGTAAAATCAAAATTACAATTGCTGTAACTTTTGACAATAGTTGAGACAAAGGAAAACCTTGGAGTTAGTAAAAAACAAGTATATGTCATCCTTAAGAATGAAAGAGAAGGTAGAAGACATGGCACATACACATGTGTGTGTGTGGGGGGGGAGGTAGATACGGAAATGATGTAGTGAACTACCTCCTTGGATTGCTTATGCTATTTAGCAAAATGATGACATTATATGGTAAAAGCATTAACGCTAGCTAGAGTTAAGCTTCCCAGACTAGGATATTTCCAAGTCCATGTTTGCATGGTGCATGCCTATAAATATAAGTATTTGGGAGGCTAAGGTCATTCTGTGCATCATGGAAAATTCTTTTTCATTAAAAAAAAAACTTTTCTTACCCCACAATTGGTAGCATAATTTTATTTCATGTTATTTTAAAAATATAAGTATATTTAGACATAATCGTTGTCAAAAACTTAAGTCAGTTGGAAGATTATTCCTTTTATGTTTCATATGGAATTATTTTGCTCATGTAAATATTTTAGTATTGGACATACATAACTGCTTGATTGTTAGCCTATCATTCATGCTGCATGGCAGTAACACCAAAAATAAACAGAATTGTTATAGTAATGTTTTCCTTTTACCTTTGTAGAACAATTATCAAAAAGAACAACAAGCATTGAAAGTAACCCTAATCCTCATCCTAACCCTAACACTAACCCTAATCCCAACCCTACCTAACCCTTACCCTATAAATCATTTTCACAGAATCTTTCATATTTGTATTCTTGGGAGTTTATTTAATGAAGTTCTTTTCTGTTTTAGGGTTTGATGAACTTGGGGACCAACAACTAAGATATGCTTTTTGATACAGATGGTGAACGGAGAAAAAATGTCTGTGTTTAAAAGAGACATCATGGAGAATACTCTGAAGTACTTTTCTAATTTCCAATCTTCAGACTAATGAAGCATGCACATTTTTCACTTGCTTGTACATTTGTAACCAAATTAAAAAAAAAATGCTAACTTTTTTGTCTCCTATAAAACAGAGTTTGAAAGGTTCTTTAATCCTTGTTATTCTGATGCTTCTCTGAAGGAAGTTAAATCTCAATGATGTGATTACAAAGTTAACTAGGAGGTATACATTTAGAGTCAAAATACAACTCCTTTATTTTTTAACATCTCTAATCATTGTATTGTTTAATTATAAGAGCATATTTATATTAACTTCCAAATAAAATCTAAAAGAATATGTGAATGTGAAAGACCCCCGGAGGGAGACCCTCACTCAAGTCTCGGGACAGCCGCGAACCCAAGAAGACACTGAGACCGAACTCTGAATATAGGAAGGAAGATTTAATACAGCAGCAACAAGCAAGCACATGAACCAGAGCTCTGGGGTCGAAACTCATACACCAAGCATGGTGCAGAGGAGAATCGACAACTGGCCCAAATTTTTTACAGGCTTTTATAGGAGAAAGGCAAGTGGGGAGCAGGGCAGGGAAAGTACAAATTTGCGTCACTAAGGGGTTCTGCCAAGGGTTATTCCAAGGGACTTTCCAAGGGGCTTTACGTAACCAAGAGGTCGTGTCCTATATTTTGGCAATGTATTTGATTTATTGGAACATTCTGAAGTTTGTTCAAACCCTTATCTCAAAAATGTTCCTGGCACAGTCCTCAGTTGGGAGGGGTTGGACTGGGTTTGTTCCAGGAGACCCTTATCTAAAAAATGTTCTTGGAACAGTTTTCATTTGGGAGGGGGTCGGACTCTGGGGTGAGAAGTTCAGGAGTGTTCCGGGAACAATCTCCAGATGGGAGGGGTAAGAGGACTTTGAGTTGAAGAGTTCAGGAAAAGTTCAGTAATTTTCCTCCTTCATTCCCCCCTTCTTCTAGTGGGTAGCTCTAATCTTAGAGCGAGTTTTCGGCCTCTTGGAGGACCCGATATTGTTGCCTTAATACCATAACCTGTACTGCATTTATTCTTTCTCTAATAAAGCTACTAACTTATTGAGAATGCAGGGGCCAAAAGTGAGCAAAAGCATAAGTGTAATTAAGGGTCCTGCTATGGTGGAGAGGAGAGTGGTGAGCCAAGGGGACTTATTAAACCAGCTTTCGAACCATCCTTGTTGGCTTTCTCTTTCTCTTTTACGTATATCTAGGCGTTCTCTAAGTTTGGCCATAGAATCTTTGATTACTCCTGAATGGTCAACATAAAAACAACATTCTTCTTTTAGAGCAGCACAAAGTCCTCCTTCTTTAAGGAATAATAAGTCTAATCCCCTCCTGTTTTGTAACACTACTTCAGACAGGGAAGTTAAAGATTCTTCTAGTTTGGTTATAGACTGTTCTATAGTTCTGAGATCAGCATCCATAGTGGTACGTAATTCTTCATAGTATTGGGGGGCCTTAATTAAGGCAGCGGTCCCTGTACCTACTCCTGCTGCTACTCCCAATCCTAAAAGTACTGCCAGAGTTAAGGTAACGGGTTCTCTTTTCCAGCGGACCCGGTGATCAAACTTGTCTAAAAAGGAGCTATCATCATGATACAGGAGTCTAGGAATAAGTTGAACTAAAATGCAGAAATCTTTGGAACTATTAAAAACAGACACAGATACACAAGGAGTGAGACCGGTATTGCAAGCCCATACTGTGTCTATGGGGGGCACTAGATACTGACCACTTTTGTTAGGCTGGATGTTCTGGGTCTGATTACAGAGGTGCCATTTATCCTGAGGCGCCTGGCCTAAACAAAGCCCACTCCCTGAAACTGCTGCCAGAGTCAGCTTTCTGTTTTCCCCCCAAAGGCATTGAGAATGATCTGAAGTAGTATTATAAGTCCTGATCTGAGCAATTCCTTCATAATAAGGGGGCCTGGAGGCATAGCATAACCAACATGATTGAGTCATATTAGGATTAGTCCTATTTAAAACTAAAAAAGCTCCTTGGATTAGACTGACCAGACGGCTCTCTGTGTCTAGGGGCGGTGGGGAAGCTAAGGTAGGCTTTATGAGGGGAGTATTAGTCCCCAGGTAGGGTCCCACTGTGTTGAGCTGTGGAGTTGGTGGAGCTGGTACGGCCGAGACTTTTGGGGGAGCCGGTACGACTGGGGGGCCCTGTTCTGTAAAGACTTTGTTGGGCCCTATAGGTGTTACCGTCAGTTCTTTTACTGTCAGTCTGATTGTAAAAATGAACCCAGGGTCTCTTGGTGTAATATATACTCGCCAACCCCACTTATTCCCTTTTAGCCAACTCAAACGATGTTGTTTCCCTTTTTCGGTGAAACTTATAAGTAGGGGGTTGCAGTATTTACCTTTGCATGGTCCTGGGGGGCTGTTTTTAAAAGCGCACCCATTCTCTGGATATTTATAGGGGTTTCTTTCCCCTTGGTTTTTCTTGTCATAGCCACTACCTCGTTTTACCGTGATTAGGTCCCAGTCAGAGGAAGGCTTCCAGTAGGCTTCCCCTGTTGTTTCACATGTTCATTTACCACAAAAGTAATCTGATGCCCCTCCACATTCCTGTTGAAGCCTTCCGCTCCGACCCTGACCGGGGCAAACATAAAATTGTGCAGCTCTAAGATTAGCTCGGTAGAACTGCCCCGAACATCCCATGGAGTTCCCTATCCCATTCGGAACACACCGCTGTTCAGGGGTTGGTTTAACAAGATCAGTATGATTGGGGAGGTCCCAATTGGGAGATCCTGCTGCCAACCTACAGATGTCAGGTGTGAGATCAGGCCACCAAGTCCAAGGGGGAAGGACTGCAGTAATTGCCCATACAATGTTTCTCTCCTCATTAAGCACTTCCCAAGACTGTTGAATTGGGGCATGAGGGTTGTGGTTCCCTAGGTTTAGGGTGGCACCCGCGACACAAGCTAAGTTTAAGAGGATTGTCAGTAGTTGCCACCGTCCAGTTGTCTTCATGGTTGCCTCTTCCCTGGCTAGGAGCCTTCTTGACGTGGGAGGCGTGGATCCAGGCGGCGACTCCGTCTACCTTTACTGCCGTGGGAGTTGTTAACAGCACCAGATATGGTCCTTTCCACCGAGGCTCAAGAGTGCCAGCGCGATGTCGTCTGACAAGGACCCAATCTCCAATCTGGAACCCGTGGGGCACTGCTGTAGTCCCCGGTGCATAAGCTTCTTTGATCCGGTCCCAGATCTGTGTTCTGACAGCTTCTAAGGCCTTTAAATGGGTAAATAGAGCAGAGGGTGAGGAAGAGTCAACACAGGGATCCAATATACCGCCAGACTCGGTCAAGGGGGGCGGTCCCCCATGTAGAATTTCATAAGGAGTAAGACCGAAACGTCCAGGTGTGTTTCGGACTCTGAGAAGCGCAAAGGGAAGGAGGGTCACCCAGTCTTTACCGCCGGTCTCAATAGCTAATTTAGTTAGGGTCTCTTTTAGAGTCCTGTTCATTCTTTCTACCTGTCCTGAGCTTTGGGGTCTATAAGCACAATGTAACTTCCAATCAGTCCCCAATTGTGAGGCCAATCCCTGACTTACCTGGGCAACAAATGCGGGCCCGTTGTCTGAGCCAATTACCTTGGGGATCCCAAACCTGGGTAGGATTTCTTCAAGGATCTTCTTGGTCACCACCTGAGCTGTTTCAGACTTAGTGGGAAAAGCCTCTACCCATCCAGAGAAAGTGTCTATAAACACCAGCAGGTACTTGTTGCCATACATTCCTGGTTTAATTTCAGTGAAGTCCACTTCCCAGTAAACTCCGGGGCGATCTCCTCGTTGTCTCTTTCCTTGTTCTTTGTAAGGTCGGGCAGCATTGGTAAGAGCACAAGCCTGACAGGAGTCAATCACCTGTTGCACTACCGAATTAAGTTTCAAAATATAATAATCTGAACCCTTGATCAACTGTAGGAGTTTATCAGATCCCAGATGAGTCAGTTGATGTAATTTTTGGACATAGTCTCTTCCTTCTTTTGTAGGTAAAATAATACGCCCATCTACAGTCCGTGCTAGCCCTCTAAAATTGAATTCCTGCGCTTGTTTGCGACAAACCATAGAATCTAATAGTTTAAAATCTTCCTCAGAGTAAGTATAATTAGGATTGGTTGCTGGTGAGGGCTCTGGCAGGGGCCTGCCTTTTTCTACCATTATTATTACTCTTTGAGTTGCCTGTCTTGCTGCTACATCAGCCATCTGGTTTCCTCGGGCCACAGGATCCTGTCCTTTTTGGTGGCCTGGACAATGGAAAATAGCCACTTTCTTTGGCATATGTATAGCCTCTAGGAGGGCCAAAATTTCTTCTTTGTTTTTAATGTCTCTACCTGCTGAGGTAAGTAGCCCCCTCTGTCGGTAGATGGCCCCATGGATATGGGCTGTAGCGAAAGCATAGCGGCTGTCAGTGTAAATGTTGATCGCCTTACCTTCAGCCAACCGCAGGGCTTGGGTTAGTGCCAGGAGTTCAGCCTTCTGAGCCGAAGTTCCTTCTGGAAGACCACTCGCCCAAATTACCTGTTTTCCATCCACCACCGCCGCTCCTGCTCTTCTTTTTCCCTCTACCACAAAGCTGCTGCCATCTGTGTACCAGGCAGGCACACCTGGCCAAGGCTGATCAGTCAGACCCCTCCTCGTTCCAGTTTCTTCAGCCAGGACATCAGCACATTGATGTACAGGAGTGGAGTCATCCGTCAAGGGGAGGAGGGTGGCAGGATTGAGGATGGCAGGTGGAGCAAAAGTTACTCGATCATTCAGCAACAAACTCTGGTAGTGGGTCATCCGGGCATTAGTCATCCACCGGTCAGGGGGCTGTTGTACAATACTCTCCAGAGCATGGGGGGCAATTATAGTCACATGCTGACCCAGAGTAAGCTTGTCAGCGTCTTTAACAAGCAGGGCAACTGCAGCAATGGCTTTCAGGCAGGAGGGCCAACCGCTGGCGACTGGGTCAAGCTTTTTAGATAGGTAGGCCACTGGCCGCTTCCAGGGTCCCAGAGTCTGAGTCAAAACCCCGCGGGCTACTCCAGCCCGCTCATCAACATATAAGGTAAAAGGCTTAGTCAGATCTGGCAAGGCCAGAGCGGGGGCTGCAAGCAGGGCTGCCTTTATGCTGTCAAAGGCTTTTTGGTGTTCCTCAGTCCAGGTGAATGGGACTTTTTCTTTAGTAAGTGGATATAGAGGGGCCGCCAGTGTTGCGAACCCTGGTATCCAGAGTCTGCAAAAGCCCGCCGTCCCCAGAAACTCACGTACTTGGCGCGGGGTGGTAGGGGTTGGGATCATTATCACAGTCTTTTTTCTGGCCTCGGTGAGCCACCGCTTTCCGTCTCGGAGGGTGTATCCTAGGTAGGTCACCTCGGTACGACATAACTGAGCTTTCTTGGCCGATACCCGGTACCCCAACTCACCCAGTTCATTCAGGAGCTTCTTGGTTCCTTCAAGGCACAGTTCCTGGGTTGAAGCTGCCACCAGTAAGTCATCTACATACTGTAAGAGAGAAATCTGAGGGTTCTGCGCTCTAAAAGGTGCAAGGTCACGGTGGAGGGCTTCATCAAAAAGAGTAGGAGAGTTCTTGAATCTTTGGGGCAACCTTGTCCAGGTTAGCTGGCCCGTGTGTCCTCCTTCTGGGTCCCTCCACTCAAAAGCAAACAGTGGCTGGCTATTAGGGTGCAATCGAAGGCAGAAAAAAGCATCTTTTAAGTCTAGAACAGTGTACCAAGTCCGCTCTGGCGGGAGAGAACTTAGTAGGTTGTAAGGATTTGGAACGGTAGGGTGAATGTCCTGCACCCTCTTGTTAACTTCTCTTAAATCTTGCACTGGTCGATAATCATTAGTCCCAGGCTTCCGTACTGGCAGGAGAGGAGTGTTCCAAGGGGATTGGCAAGGCACTAGAATTCCTTGCTCTATCAGTCTCTGAATATGTGGCCGGATGCCTTCTTTAGCTTCCTTACTCATAGGGTACTATCTGACTGAGACTGGGGAGGCATCGGCTTTTAACTCTACCACGACCGGTGGTACTTGTTTAGCTAGTCCCATCCCTGCCTGCTCAGCCCAGACTCCAGAAAAAGCGGATAGCCATTCAGGGTCTGGCAAATGTTTGGGACCCTGCTCATGGAGGCGATACTCTTCTTCTAAATTTAAAACCAAACACGCTATAGGGGTCTCTCCCCAGGTAACTTCTGGTCCCTTTGAGGTGAACTGGACTTGAGCTTTAAGTTTGGTCAACAAGTCTCGTCCCAGAAGGGGCGCAGGGCACTCAGGAATCACAAGAAAAGAGTGAGTTACTTGATTTTTTCCTATTTCCAAAACTCTCTTAGTAGTCCAGGGGTAAAATTTACTGCCAGTAGCTCCTATTACCATAGTCTTCTTACTTCCTAATTGTCCTAATGGTTTAGTCAAGACTGAATGTTCTGCTCCTGTGTCTATTAAAAAATTAACAGGAGTCCCCTCCACAGAAAGTGTTACCCTAGGCTCAGGGAGGGGGTCCGAGCCCCGACTTCCCTAGTCTTCCTTCATAGCCAACACCTTGGGTTCTCTTGGCTTCCTTTTGGGGCAATTTCTGGCCCAATGTCCTTTCTATTTACAGTATGCACACTGGTCTCTTTCAAGTGGAGGTTTCTGTTCTCCTGGAGGTCTTCTCGCCCTGTTGCCCAGGTACCCTGACTGTTCTTTTTCTGCCTTTTTTGCACCTACTACTATGGCCAAAATCTTAGTTAAGTTTCTCTCTTGGCGGCGATCACGCCGATTTTCTCTCGCTTCGAGCTCTCTCTTTTCTCTCTCTTGTTTTTCTTCCTCTGTCTCCCTCTTGTGATACACTCTCTCAGCTTCTCTCACTAAATCCTGTAAGGTATAATCTTGGAGCCCCTCCAGTCTCTGTAACCTTTTCTTGATATCAGAGGCAGACTGACCAATGAAAGCCATAGCCACGGCTGCTTTTTGACCCTCTGAAGAGGGATCAAACGGTGTATATCTCCTGTAAGCCTCCATTAGTCGTTCTAAGAAAACAGAGGGCGGCTCCACTGGACCCTGAAGGACCTCTCTTACCTTGGCCAAATTAGTAGGTCGCCGTGCGGCCCCTTTGAGCCCCGCCACTAGAGTCCGGCGGTAGACCGTGAGACGCTCCCTACCTTCCGCAGTGTTGTAGTCCCAATTAGGACGAGTCAAGGGGAAGGTTTCATTTATAAGATTGGGGAGATTAGTGGGGGTCCCATCTTGTCCCAGGACATTTTTCCTGGCTTCCAGCAGGATCCTTTCTCTCTCCTCCGTGGTGAAGAGGACCTGCAAAAGCTGCTGACAATCATCCCAAGTGGGTTGATGAGAGAACATAAGTGATTCAAGGAGCCCAATAAGCCCAGAGGGGTTTTCTGAGAAAGGAGAGTGGTTAGTTTTCCAATTATATAGATCAGAAGAGGAAAAAGGCCAGTACTGCAAAGGAATGAGATCATTAGGTCCTGGCGCTGGCCCTCCCACATGTGCTCTAAGTGGCAAGGCGACTGTTGAATCCGGCCCCCCTTCCTCCACAGGTCTTCGGCCTCGGCGGCTCCTAGTCCCCCCCCACCGGTCCCTGAGCCCCTCTCGCTATTGGTCCCTGTGGCGGGGCGGCCGCTGGCGGCTGCTGGGGCAGGGGGTAAGGAGGAGGTTGGGAGTCCATCCAGAGGAGGTCGTCAACCTCTGGATAAATCTTGGGGGGTGCTGAAGGACTGGATTTTTTGGCTGCATCGGACTGGACAACCGCGACCATCAGTTTCGAAGAATTTGGAATCCAAGGCTTGACCCACGGAGGTGGGAACTGAACAAGATTCTGCCAAGTCACAATGTAAGGGATCTGATCAGGGTGACCTCCTTCTTCCTGGAAAACAATTTGCCTGGCGGCGGTGATTAGAGACAAGTCAAAAGCACCCTCCGGTGGCCAGCCCACTCCAAATGTCGGCCACTCGGAGGTGCAGAAGGTCCGCCAAGGACCTTTTCTAACCTCCACCGACTGGTTGTGAGCCCTGACTCTCACCTCTCCCCAATGCTCTAGAGTTAGAGACAAGGGAGAGGAGGCAGATTGAGATTGTCCCATTTCTAGAATAAGAGCAGACACAACAAGAGCAGACACGAGACTGAGACAAAAAAGAAACCAAAAACGGCGGCGACTTCGCGTCGACCACAGGCAACTTACAGAGTCAGATGGCCTCTCCAAGGCCGGCCGATTTAGACCTTCCACCAAAGTGATGGTCTCTTGGCCTTCAGAGGGGTCCACCAGGCGTCCCTGGTCCTCCCCTGTTCCTGGACGGTGGACACCGGACACGTCTATCCCTATCCACCCCACGCTCTCTCCCGGAGCACGGTCTCAGGTACTCGTACTGAGCACAGAGCGTAACGCAAAACCGAAACTGCGATCGCACCAGATACAGATTCAGACGGCCTCTCCAAGGCCCACAGACAGATCGAGACCTTCCTGGCCTCCAGAAACTGAACACAGACACCAGACCAAAACAGGACAGAAAATCTTACCTTCAAGTGGGTCTAGGACTTCTGGGTGGTCGCACAAATCCCGGACGAGCCCCCAAATGAAAGACCCCTGAAGGGAGACCCTCACTCAAGTCTCGGGACAGCCGCGAACCCAAGAAGACACTGAGACCGAACTCTGAATATAGGAAGGAAGATTTAATACAGCAGCAACAAGCAAGCACATGAACCAGAGCTCTGGGGTCGAAACTCATACACCAAGCATGGTGCAGAGGAGAATCGACAACCGGCCCAAATTTTTTACAGGCTTTTATAGGAGAAAGGCAAGTGGGGAGCAGGGCAGGGAAAGTACAAATTTGCGTCACTAAGGGGTTCTGCCAAGGGTTATTCCAAGGGACTTTCCAAGGGGCTTTACGTAACCAAGAGGTCGTGTCCTATATTTTGGCAATGTACTTGATTTATTGGAACATTCTGAGGTTTGTTCAAACCCTTATCTCAAAAATGTTCCTGGCACAGTCCTCAGTTGGGAGAGGTTGGACTGGGTTTGTTCCAGGAGACCCTTATCTAAAAATGTTCTTGGAACAGTTTTCATTTGGGAGGGGGTCGGACTCTGGGGTGAGAAGTTCAGGAGTGTTCCGGGAACAATCTCCAGATGGGAGGGGTAAGAGGACTTTGAGTTGAAGAGTTCAGGAAAAGTTCAGTAATTTTCCTCTTTCAAATGGAAAATAGCCTGTTGGACCAAACTTCCCCACACTATTGTAATGAGTTATTTATAATTTATTCTTTAATCTTTCTTCTAAGTCCAGACTTTATCGGCCCCCTAGTCCACCCTCTGACTGTTACAAATCCCATACGCCCTTCCCATATGCCCCCATACCCCCATGCCCCCAAGCCCCCACTCCCCATCTCCAAGAGTATGTCCCCACCATCCTGCCTCTACCCCACCAGACCTCCCTGCTCCCTGGGGCCTCAAGTCCCTTGAGGATTGGATGTACCTTATCTGACTGAGTCCAGACCCGGCAGTCCTATGCTGTATATTTATTGTGGGCTTCATATCAGCTGGTGTATGATGCCTAGGTGCTGGCTCAGTGTCTGAGTGATCCTGGGAAATCTGAGACTGTTGGTCCTACTACTGGGTAGCCCTCTTCCTCAGATTCTTCCAGCTTTTTTCCCCAATTCATCCACAGGGGTTCCCAGCTTCTGTCCATTGGTTGCATATAAATTTCAGCATCTGACTCTTTCATCTTTTGATTTGGTCTTTCAGAGGGTAGTCATGATAAGCTCATTTTTTGTGAGCCTATGATAGCATAAGTAATAGTGTCTGGCCTTGATGCCTCTCCTTGAGCTGGATTTCAATTTGGTCCATTCACTGGATCTCCTTTTCTTTAGGCTTTTCTACATTTTTTTTTCCCTACAGTTCTTTCAGACAGAAACAATTCTGTGTTAGAGCTTTTAACTTTGGGATGATAATCCCATCTTTCAACTTGATGTCCTGTACCTCCACTGGAGGAGGACTCTACAAGTTCCCTCTCCCCCTTGTAGGGCATTTCCTCTTAGGTCCCTCCTCCAGGTCCTTAGGGTCTCTCACCTCCCAGGTCTCTGATATATTAGAGGGTTTTTTCACCTCCTATCTGACAAAGTTGCCTGTTTCCATTCTTTTTGCTTGTCCTCAGTGCTTCAGTCCTGTTCAACACCCCAATACCTGATAATGTTCCTTTCTTCACCTTCTTGTCCCCTTTCCCACCCAGGCTCCTCCCTCCCCATCACTGCCGTGTTTTTTTTTTAAACTTCTTAACATTTCTTATTGTTTTTATTCATACAGATAATTGAAATTTGTTTTTGATTCATTATCTTATTAGTTTCCAAAGGTACAAGATACAAATATAGAAGGTAAATTGGATTGATTTATTTCATTTTTGAGATAGGCACTTAGTATGTTGTGTATTGTCCAGGGAGGTTTAGAATATTTAGGGTCAAGGTGATCTCAGCATTGCATGTAGGTGTTATTACAGGTATGTGACAACATACCTGGCTTATATTGTTCTTAAGAAATTAGTCCCACCAAAAAAAAAAAAAAAAAAAAAAAACAAAAAATCAAAACAAAACAACAACAAAAACAACAACAAAAAAACTTATAAAAACTATAAAATTAACACCACCAGCTCTGAGAGATGAAAATATTTTCTGATTACTTACAAAATTCATTGAAAGAAATTATATTTTTTTCTTGAAACAAACTAAACTACTAACTGTGGGACAGAATAAAAGAACTGATTAGCCCCCTCTCTCTGTTCCAGGCCGAGCCTCTCTATGCCCATTTTTCTTGTTTCTGTAGCTCTCTGGCTCTCTCTTTGTTCCCAGCTTCCCCTCTATCTATTCTCTGCTCCACTTTTTTCTGACCTAATGATTTTGCTTTTGTCTGTATGCCTTTGTACCTCTCCCAGTTCCTCACTCCTCTACTGTCTCCCAAAAAATCCCTTCATAGTAGGTCTGTTGCATCGTGTAAATTCTCAAGGGCAACACTTGCATAAGCCCACCAAAGGTATTCCTTTGCCATGTTATTGTTCATAACACTAACACATTAAATGCAACTGACAAAATCTATAAATTTTTGTTTGAGACATGGATTTTTGTATTCTAATAAAAGCATCAAAACATCATTTCATTTGGTTTGGCCTTCAGATAAATTACACCTAAACTTACCTAATCATTAAGGATACTTCACATGGGTCTTCAAACATAAATGATCAAGGATGTCTTCTATTTCGATGTTCAGCAAACATATAGAAATTTGGTTTTTAAATTCATTCTTTTTTTTTTTTGACTAGTATTTTATTTATTCAGACACATTCAACATACATATTATCCAACATACTGTTATGATAATTGAAAATATATCATAATTAAAACTCAAAATTATGCACACACTGTGTCAGTGGCCTATTCAATGTATTTAGATTCATTCTTAAGCTGTTAATCTTCATTCCCCATAATGTCAAATATTCATTTATAGATATAAAGAATTGAAATATTTGTTTTATAAATTATTCAATGTTTAAACATTTTTACAAATCAATTATACTGTTTTTCTAAACTTTCTTAAAGGAATTAATCATTCCAGATAAACTGAAAAGATAAGAGTAACTTCCTCTACTGCAGTCCATCTTATTTTGAGATAGTTGTTATCATTGAACCTGGAGCTGACCATTTCAGCTACACAGGTATGTCAGCAAGCCATGGTATCTATCTCTCTCTACTCCTCCAGGGCTCAGTTACAGACAAGTGCTGGCATATTAGTATTTACTGTTAGTGCAAGTAAATTACCCAGTTAGCCAAATACCTAGCCCCTATCCAACTATTTTTTAATTAGCATTAACATTTTTTAAATTAAAATAACTCCCTACTTGTGCGCTCAACTATGCACTTTTTTTTCTCCTTTCAACAATGTATGTCTATCAGTGCACCTAGACCCTAATAAACCCACAACCTTGCTCCACTGACTAGAACATTGTTCATTTAATCCAATGACAATAAAAGCAGATGCAGCAGGAGCAGCAGCTGCCCCAGGTCCTCTCAGGAGCTCTTTTATTAATACTCTCTCAAGAATCACTAGAATTTCAAACATAAACCATGTGCAGTAGGGGACACACATGAGATTAAAACAAAACAAAGCAAAACAAAAAAAAAACATACTCATATAACATTACTGGGTTTTTATAGAAAGCAAAATTCTCACACATATTTTTCCTATAAGGATGGAGGATCCTACAATTCAGAAGCAAACAAAACTTCCAAGATTTAAGAAGCTCAGAAAGTTTTAAGGTTTGCTGAGGCCTCTCAAAAGTTAGAAAAGAAAAACACAATTACTGGGTTCAATAGATTTTTTTTTTTTTTACCTTCTGTGGAAAGAATACATAGCCACTACTTGCTAGGAATGACATGCTCTTGCTTTGTGGGCCCAGCTTGCTCATTCTGTTATCTACTGTATTTGTCTGACTCAGTTAGGCCAAGGAGTTATTGGAACACAGCTTTATTTACTACATACACTTTTCAAGTATAACAAAATTGCCTACTCCAATTACCAATATAGGAGACTCTATGTTTTGATACACAGTTTCCCCAACAGTGGAATTACAAGAAGTCCAGATCTGTCCCTTAGGACAGGGACAAATGATCCAAAAGACACTATTCTCTAACCTAGGACAACCAGTGTCAATATTTTTATGTGTGTCTGCAAACATTGATTATGGCTGATCAACTTCATTGACCCTTTGGCAGGACTTGGAGTGGAAATACAGACTAAATGATAAGTACAGATGTGAACATCCTTCAACTCTGACCAGATGTACCCCTAAAGCCTATTTTTACTGTTCCTACGAGGAGCACATCTTATGAACCACCTGGAAGGAAAAGTGCCAAAAGGGTGCTCCTTCAAAAGGAGCCTGCTGCATCAGACTGTCAAGTAGGGACATGGTAACATTCTAATTTCAATATCACTAACTTAAGAAACCCCTGACAGAAAACTGGGTGGCAGATTGGAAAGGGCATGAACACAGGGACTGTGTTATATTTCAAAAGAGTTTCTATCATGCATTAAGCCACATCCAGAACTTCCATTTTTTTTTTTTTTGAGGAAATAAAATTAGCCCACTTCTCATTGCTCCCATTTCAAGAAATCTGTTTTTGGTCCTGGTGCCACAGACCCTCTGGGTCCCTTTGTCTGTGTGGAATGGGTCACTGGTCACAGATGGGCAAAGAGTCCGAAAATGACAGACAGACAAACACATGACATTTTGTAGCATCTGAATGTAATTTGTCAAGTTGAGGACCAAACATTTTATACAGAAGAAAAGAGGGAAATTATGTGACACATCGGCAAGGCACAAATGAGATTACTGGATGCTTAATGGCTCTTACACAAATCAGAGGACTGGAAACAGAAAGACTGGCAGGACCTGGGCAATATAACAACTGAGGCAACTCATCCCTATCTAAGTTCAGCTACAGCCTTAGAAGCCAGGTGTTAGGTCTTTACAGTCCTAGGGCAATTGCTTTCACACCCAGTCATATTTCTAATTGGGGGCTCTAGGTAACCATCTCATGAATAATGCATTACCCAAAATCCACAGCCCAATCTTCTTCCTAAACCATTGTAAATTCCTGTATATGGAACGACTTGGCTTTTATTCTAAGTGATAGTGTAATACCAGAGGCAATTCTGAATGTCACTGAATAGGCAACATTGCATTCCAAGCCCTTGGTCAGCTCAAGGACTTTCTAGTATGTTGGAACACTGGCGAAGTCTTAGCTATATCAGAATTCAATCTTTAAAGGCACTTATAATAAGATAAATCTAAAGGAGAGCTTGTGGATCCATACACCAGACTAACACGCGAATAGGGTATGAATATATGGGTGATGAGAATGCCAAAGCTCCAGGAGGTGAGTTCCTTTTGAAATTCTTGGCCTCATGAGTGCTCCCAAGTCTCTTGGCCTGCCAAGCTGACTTCACTGGAGTATGCATTCGTGACATCCTGGTTGACACTAGAGCCCAGAAGCTAAGGGTCTATTTTTGCCATGCATGTGAAGAAACTAATATAAAAAGGTCAATGGCCTGGAGAGACAAAAAAGAACTGGATTCGGGTAATCCTTTGAATAAGACAAGACTCCCTAGTCCTGCTACAAAAGTTTGACTCCCTAAAACTTCAATTATTGGGGCTAGGAGTTGTAATAGCACATGCCTTTAAACCTAGCATGCCAGAGTAAGAATCCTCTGTGAGTTTAAGGCTAGCCTCCTATACACAGTCTGTTCCAGGTTACTCTGAGCTACATAATAAGACCCTATCCAAAACTAAAACCAAACTTGAAATGAATACTTCAGTTCTGGGGAAAACTGACCTACCTAGTGGAAGTGTGATTTAAACTTCTGCTCGAAGCCCCAAATGCCTGAGCCAAAGATTCTATAATGCAGTCACTTAGGAAATCCAATGATGTGGATCCCCAATCAACTTTGAACAAAACATCTATCCCGTGTCTAGTTTCTCTCATCTCTGACAGGACTGAAAAAATGTCAATGCAGATATCAGGTACCATGCCCTTTGTGGGCTATTCTGGATAGCCCTGTGGGGGACACAGCCTAGATTTTACTTTCTCTCACCTAATCAGGATTGTGTGTGTTGGGAACAGGGTGTACAATTTTCTTCACATTCCAACTTACCAGAGCGGACAGTTGAGAAATCTAAAGTACTAGCCAGGCGGTGGTGGCACACACCTTTAATCCCAACACTTGGGAGGCAGAGACAGGCAGATTTTTTAGTTCAAGGCCAGACTGCTCTACAAAATGAGTTCCAGGACAGCAGGGGCTATACAGAAAAAAAAAAAAAAAAAAAAAAAGAAAGAAAGAAAGAAAAAAAGAAATCTAAAGTACTGGGAGTTTCAATGTAAATGGTTTACGCTTCAAATTGGAAACTAGAAATAAAATGAACGGCCTTCTGAGTGTAAAATCCATTATCATGATTCACCTGCTACCATACTCCCATGTATATGTGAAACCATGTTAGCAGTGTAAGACACAGTTGAAATAATTATTATTATAATATTATATTGTGACATAAAATTGCTAACTATACAGTACAGGAAATATTGAAATTATAACTACTATAACTCCAAATGTTCTTAATATACAGTTGTATAATGGTGTCCTCAGAGGATTGAAAACTTCCATCCTGCAGGAAGCTCCTTAAGCAGCGAGATAAACAACTCAAAACAGCTTCAGGAAGCTCTTTAAGCAGGAAGTCAAACACCTCCAAAGAGCTTCAAGGAATCCCCCAAACTGACAAAAGTCACTAGGCTCCTCTGTGCAAAAGAAAGGAATAAAAGCTGAGAGTATCTCTCAGATGCAGAAAGATGAGCTACAAAAGAGGAGTTGTGAGATCCTGACTTACAGCATTTCCCCCTTTAAAGTAATGCCCTTGGAAGATCCCCAACCTGTTTTTTTTTTTCCCCTGAGCTCTAAAAATACAGCCAGAAAGAAGCTTTTTGTTATGTATAGCCAGCTAAAAGCCTTTTTGATTCTGTGCCTTACAGCCAGAGATGCAATAATTGTAGGAAGACCTAAAAGGATATGGAGATAGAGATGAGCTGCAGCTCACTCCACCAAACCCCAGCCCCAACCTCACCAGAAAAGAGCTATAGCCAACTCTCCTCCCAACTCCTCCCAACTCCTCAGCTATCTGTTAAAGTCCCCTACAGTTACTGCTTAGGGTCAAACTCCCCTTCCCTGTACAATGGAAGGAGTTAGTCCTCAGATAGCTGATAATAAAACCTCTGTATTTGGCATCAGGTTTGGTTTTCTCTCGAGTGTTTGGAGTGCTGGCCAGCTGATACTAGACTTGATCAGATGCCCAACTTTGGGGGTTTTACATGTGGGGGCTCATTTGCCCTTATTTGTACACTCCGCAGTTCTGAGAGACCCCTGCTTAGAGGTAGGATCCTTCCTTTGTCTATGTCTTCGTCTATGTCTTCGTCTATGTCTTTGTCTATGTCTTTGTCTGCCAGCTGTGTTTGAATTCAGTATTCTCAGTTATAACTAGTCTGTGCTCAGGAGAGCAATGAAATCCTTGTCTAGGATGTAGGGGAGGGCTACTTACAGATGTGTCAGGAGTAACCAACTGCCACCCTTGGAGATATCCCAGGAGATATGAGGGAGTTCCAGGGATGCCTGGATATCTCCCATCCTGGTGCCAATTCAGACTGTGCTCACTCAACCATCTGTTTCTGTTACTGGGTGCCAAGTGAAAGTGTGCTTACTCAGCCATCTGAATGGGTCTGGGTCTCAGTTATCATAATTTATTGTGTGTATTGTTAGTCTATTTTGAGGCAGGGGCCACCACTGCCTGGCAGCTCTAAAATTCTTAAACTACAAAAGTAAAACCATAAAATGAAATAGAAAAAAATGTCAAACACACACACACACACACACACACACATACACACACATAGACACACACACTCACACACATACTCACGAAAAAGAAAAAAAGATATAAAGGCTAAAAAAATACCCCCAATCCCTAAAAAGCCCTAATATTCTTTAAAAAAAGAAAAGAAAAAAGAAAAAAAAAAAGAAGAAAACAGAAAAACACTAAAAATACATTCAATACCGAAAACCAAAAAATCCTCTAGAACACTCTTCTTAAAACCCTACAAAACCCTTAACTAAAAAAACTATAATTCTAATAACTTAAAAATATACAAGATCCCAAAACTAACCCAAAAACTGTTTGTTTGTTATTGTTTGTTTGTTTGTCTGTTTGCTTGTTTTTGATTTTTTGAGTTTTGGGGGATTGGGTTTCCGGTTTCTCTGTCTGTCATGGAGCACACTGTGTAGAAAATGCTAGCCTCGAACTCATAAATCACTACCTCTGACTCCCATTTAGTGTGATTAAAGGCAGGGCCACTACTTCCTTGTATTCTTAAAGTACTTCAACTTCAAAAACTAAACCTAAAAATTTTAAAAAGAAAAGAAAAAGAAAAAATATACTCTAAAACACACACACAGACATACAGATACGCACATACACACACACAAATAAACCTAAAAAAAAAAAAAAAAGGAAAGATAAAACTGTAAAAAAAAATCTTTAAAACCCCCCAAACACTAAAACACCCTAGAATCTTAAATAAATAAATAAATAAATAAACAAACAAATAAACAAATAAACAAACTAAAAATATACTAAAATCTCGAAAACAAAAACAAAAAACCCAAAAACAATAAACAATAAACAAACAAACAAACAAACAAAAACTCTAAAACCGCTTCAACAAATCCTACAAAACCTGTATGAAAAAAATAATATTGTAAAAACTAACAAACAAACAAGCAAAACAAAAACAAAAACAAAAAACCACACAGACAAAAATGTCCAAAATGTCCAAAAAGTTATTTGTTTATTTATTTATTTATTTATTTATTTATTTATTTATTTATTTATTTATTCGTTTTTTTCTTTCTTTCTATCTCTCTCTCTCTTTATTTCTTCCTTTCTTGCTTTCTTCCTTTCTTGCTTTCTTGCTTTCTTCCTTTCTTAATTTCTTCCTTTCTTCCTACCTTCTTTCTTTCCTTCTTCTTCCTTCCTTCCTTCCTTCCACACCCCCCCCTCTCTCTCTTTTTCTTTCTTTTTGAATTTTGGAGAATGACTTTCTCTGTCTTTTCTTGCCATCCTGGGTGTCACTCCATGCAATAAACTAGCCTCCATCTTAAAAATTCCTTAGTTGTTCATCCCTAGGGCTAGGTTTTATAGACAATGGCCCTCATTGCCTGGCAACGTTAAAACCATGAAAAACCAAAGTTAAATCCCACAAATTTTAAATAAATATTCAATAACACACATACACACACACAATCCCAATGTGAATTAAAATAAAAATAATAATAATAACTAAAAAATAAATTGCTGAAGGGAAAATAATACCCCCAAATCTTAAAACACAGTAAAATTGTTTAAAAAACTAAAAAAAAAAAAAAAAAAAAAAAAAAACAAACAAAAAAAAATACACTGGACATCTGAAAAAAAAAAAAACCTCAAAAGCACTCTTCTAAAAATTCGGGAAATCAAATGAAGTTAAAGAACTTAAAGAACTATCCTTTCTTTATCTTTCTTTCTTTCTTTCTTTCTTTCTTTCTTTCTTTCTTTCTTTCTTTCTTTCTTTTTCTTCCTTCCTTCCTTCCTTCCGTCCTTCCCTTTTTTTTCCTTTTCCTTCTCTCTTTCTCTCTCTCTCTCTATGTATCTATTTATCTTTTCTCTCTGTCTCTGTCTCTGTCTCTGTCTCTGTCTCTCTGTCTCTCTGTCTCTCTGTCTCTCTGTCTCTCTGTCTCTCTGTCTCTCTGTCTCTGTCTCTCTGTCTCTCTGTCTCTCTGTCTCTCTGTCTGTCTGTCTCTCTGTCTCTCTGTCTCTCTGTCTCTTTGTCTGTCTGTCTCTCTCTCTCTCTCTCTCCCTTTTATTTTCTATATTTTTTTAATTTTTATAAACTGTGTTTCTCTGTTTATCCCTGGCTCTCTGGGAGATCAATCTCAAGACCAGGATAGTCTCCAAATAAAAGATCCCCTACCAGTTCACCTTAGGGCTAGCATTTTTATGAAAGGGGCAGCCATTGCCTGCTAACTCTAAAATTATGCACCACCAAAATAAAAACTCTCAATTTTTAAATAAATATTCAAGAATACACCCACAAAAAAGAACATAAAGAAAACAATGAAATATTAAAATGAATAAATCCTTGAAGTCTAAATGAAACCTGAAAATTACAAAACACTAAAAATTAAAAAAAACAAAAACTATTAAAAATACACTAGAATTCTGAAAACAAAAAACACTCTCTGAAACATCCTTTAAAAACACTTCAAAATCTTAAATAAAACCTCTAAAAATAAAAAAAAAAGTGCACATGAGACCAAAAATGACCCTGTATCACAATTCTTTTTTTCTTCCTTTTTACTTTTTTCTTTCCTTCATTCCTTAGTTCCTTTGATCCTTCCTTCATCCCTCACCCCTTCATTCCTCCTTCTCTCTCTTCCTCACTCCCTCTCTCTCTTTTTCATTCTTCCTTCCTCTCCCCCTTTATTTCTCTCTCTCTCTCTCTCTCTCTCTCTCTCTCTCTCTCTCTCTCTCTCTCTCTCTCTCTCTCTCTGTCTCTGTATCTATCTGTCTGTCTGTAAGTCTGTCTGTCTTTCTGTCTGTCTCTGTCTGTCTCTCCCTTTCTCTCTCTGTCTGTCTCTGTCTCTCTCTTTCTCTCTCTCTCTCTCTCTCTTCCTTTGTTTCTTTCATTGATCTATTTGTAATTTCTTGGAGAGTGGGTTTCTCTGTGTATCCCTCACTGTTCTGGAATTTATTCTGAAGACCAAGCTAGCTGCCAACTAAAAAATCTCTCCTCTCTCTCACTTCCTCTGCTTATTTATTTATTTTTTTTCTGAGTTTTTAGATTGGGATTTTCTCTGTATCTCTTACTGTCCTCCAGATTCCTGTAGAGATCATGCTGAACTCTAAATAAAAAAAAAAATCACTTACATCTGCCTCTCAATAGCTGGAATTAAAGGCATGGTCAACACTGACTGTCAAAACCAAAACATTAAAAACACAAATATAAAAACCTAATATTTTTGAAAAAAAAGAAACAAAAAAAATTAAAACAAGAATTAGAACACCAAAACCATAATAAATATACTAAAATGGTAAAAAAAAAAAAGTTAATTAAAGTATGCATTAAAAATGAAACACTAAAATACACTAACATAATTAAAAAATAATAATGAAAAACAATAAAAGTACACTACAAGCTTGAAATCCAAGAAACTCTAAATCACTAAAGACTCTACAAGATTTTGAAATACCCTAGAAATCAGAAAAGAATCCGAAATATGCCTAAAATATTTATTTATTTATTTATTTATATACTTATTTATCTATCTATCTATTTAATTATTTATTTATTTATAATTGCTTATTTATTTTATACATTCTGTCTTTCTATCTTTCTTCTTTTCTTTCTATCTTTCTTCCTTCCTTTCTTTCATCTTTCTTTCTTTCTTTCTTTCTTTCTTTCTTTCTTTCTTTCTTTCTCTCTATCTTTCTTTCTTTATTTCTTTGTTTCCCTTTCCTCCTTCCATCCTAAATTTATCTCTCTGTCTCTCTTTATTTTTTGTCTTTGTTTTTTCTTTTTTTCTATCATTTTCTCACTCTCCTCTCATTTCTTCCTTCTTTCTTTCTTCCTTCATCATTGCTCCAATCCTTCCTTCCTTCCTTCTTTTCTTCCTTCCTCTCACTCTCGCTCACTCTCTTCCTCTTTCATTCATTTCTTTATTTCTTTGTTTCTTTCTGTATTACTTTCTCTAAATCTCTCAACAGATATAAATATAACTAAATGATCGCATGCATCCTATGTGATCACCAGGACAAGGCTGAAGTCAATTAAAGCTTAAATTAAATATCAAACACTTAAATACAATAAAATCATTTTTTAAAAAAAATATAGAAAACACTAAAAATGCAATAGAAGCTTGAAAAAGAAGAAACTCTAAATCACTTTTCTAAAAATTCTACAAATTCTTTTAAAATACCATAGGAATCTAAAATGAATACAAATGAAGCCGAAATATCCCTAAATTGATTGCTTGCTTATTTATTTACTTATTTATTTGTTTATTTATTTATTTGTTTGTTTGTTTATTCATTAATTCATTTATTTATTTTAAATAAAGTTTGTATATTTTTTAAATTATCTCTCTCTCCCTAAGTTTCTATTTCTGAATCTTACTATCTTTATCCCTTCCTCTCTCTCTCTCTCTTTCTCTTTCTTTCTTTCTTTCTTTCTTTCTTTCTTTCTTTCTTTCTTTCTTTCTTTCTTTCTCTCTCTCTTCCATCCTTTCTTCCTTCCTTTGTTCCTTCCTTCGTTCCTTCCTTCTTTCCTTCCTTCCTTCCTACCATCCTGACTTCCTTTCTCTCTCCCTCTCTTTCTTTTTTCTTTTTCATTCCTTGTTTTTTTTTTGTTTCTCTGTGTGTGTGTGTGTGTGTGTGAGAGAGAGAGAGAGAGTGTGTGTGTGTGTGTGTATTACTTTCTCTCTCTCTCTCTCTCTCTGTCTCTCTCCTTTCTCTCCCTTCCTCTGTTTATTTATTTATTTATTTATTTATTTATTTATTTATTTATTTATTTATTTATTTTAGTTTTTTAGATTGGGATTTTCTGTGTATCTCTTACTGTCCTCCAGATTCCTGTAGATATCATGCTGAACTCTAAATAAAAAAAAAAAAAAATCACTTACATCTGCCTCTCAAGAGCTGGAATTAAAGGCATGGTCAACACTGACTGGCAAAACCAAAACAATGAAAACACAATTATAAAACCCTAATATTTTTGGAAAAAAAGAAACAACAATAATTACAACAAGAATTAGAACAACAACAAAACCATAATAAATATACTAAAATGGTAAAAAAGTTAATTAAAGTATTCATTTAAACTGAATCACTAAAATACACTAACAACATTAAAAATAATAATAAAAAACAATAAAAGTACACTACAAGCTTGAAATCCAAGAAACTCTAAATCACTAAAGACTCTACAAAACTTTGAAATACCCTAGAAATCAGAAAAGAAAACATAAGAACCCAAAATATTTATTTATTTATTTATTTATTTATTTATTTATTTATTTATTTATTTATTTATAATTATTTATTTTATACATTCTGTCTTTCTATCTTTCTTCATTTTTTCTATCTTCCTTCCTTTCTTTGTTTTTTCTTTCTCTCTTTCTTTCTCTCTTTCTCTCTTTCTTTCTTTCTTTCTTTCTTTCTTTCTTTCTTTCTTTCTTTCTTTCTTTCTTTCTTTCTTTCTTTAAATCTTTGTTTCCCTTTACTTCTTCCTTCCTTACTTTATCTCTCTGTCTCCCTCTTTCTTTATTTCTTGTCTTTATTTGTTTTTTCCTATTTTTCTATCTTTTCCTCACTCTCCCTTCCTTCCTCCCTTCTTTTTTTCCTTCCTTCCTTCCTTCCTTCCTTCCTTCCTTCCTTCCTTCCTATCACACTCTCTCACTCTCTCTGTCTTTTTTTTCTTTTTTTTGTTTGTTTGTTCCTTTTTATTACTTTCTCTCAATATCTCAACAGATATAAATATTTTGAAATAATCCCATGCATTTAATCTGATCTCCCTGGAAAAGGCTGAAGTCAGTTAAATCTTAAATTAAAACTCAAACATTTAAATACACTAAACTCAATAAAAAGAAAAAAAAATAAAAATACAATATAACCCTGAAAAAAAAAAAAAAACTCTAAATCACTTTTCTAAGAACCCAACAATTTAAAAAAAAAAAAAAATAACATAGAAATCTAAAAAATACACATGAAGACAAAATATCCCTAAAAGATTTGTTTGTTTGTTTGTTCATTGATTTTTAATTAATTTTGTATATCTTATGAATTGTGTCTTTTTAACTGTTTTTATCTGTCTCTTTCTCTTTTTCCCTTCCTTCCTTCCTTCCTTTCTTTCTTTCTTTCTTTCTTTCTTTCTTTCTTTCTTTCTTTCTTTCTTTTTTCCTTCCTTCCTTTCCTCTCTCCCTCCCTCCATCCCTCCTTCATTTCCTCCCTCCCTTCCTCCCTCCTTTCTTTCGTTCTTCTTTCTTTTTTTGGTTTTTTGTTTATCTCTCTCTTTCTCTCTCTCTCTTTCTCTCTCTCTCTCTCACTCTCTTTGTCCCTCCCTCCCTCCCTTCCTCTCTCTCTCCTCTCTCTGTCTCTCTCTGTCTCTCTCTGTCTCTCTCTGTCTCTCTGTCTTTGAGTTTTGGAGACTGCGTTTCTCTGTGTATCAATGGCTGTCTTCTACCTCCCTGTGGAGACCTGTGGAGACCTTGCTGGACTCTACTTTAAAAAAAAAAAAAAAAAAAAAAAAAAAAAAAGCACCTACCTTTGTCTCAGAATTGCTGGGATTAAATTCATGGACCAACTTTGCCTGGCAAACCCAAATGATCAAATCACAAATATAAAACCTTTACTGTTTTTTTAGAAAAAAAATCAAGTACAAAACAACAACTGTAGTCTCCCGTCCCCAAGCCTGAAACCTGCATGCTCAGTGGTGGAGTGTGCTGCTCAATTGTTCTGCCTAGCCCACTGCTGGAGCTTGCTGATTTGCTCTTCCAAAGCCGTCACGTGGTCACCCTGCTACTGGACCCCAAGATTATTATTTGGCAGGAATTGGGCCCCCTTTCCCTGCTCCATAACTGCGTGCAGAATAGTATAATTGAGCTTTCATCAGGATGACTGTCTTAGGTCCATTTTTATCTCATACTCTCTAGCCCTTCTCTTCCAGGTTTTTAAGGTGACTTTCCAGCCTAGAACCCACACATATGGTCATGTGGGTGGATACAACATTTGGCAAACCAACACAGGACTGAGAAACGGCAGAGGACATTTGGAAGAAGCACTGCTGGTTTGGATCTCCATAAAAGAAGAAAATAATTAAAGGAAATTCATACCAGAGAAGGTCGGTATGGGCTAAGTTGAAAGAGCATTAACCCAAATGCTAATTCACTTAGTTTCAGCAGTGAAGTTTATCAGGGACTAGGAACTGTTAGGCAATTAGACATAGCTCCCAGAAGCTAAATTTTTAGGCATTAGAAAAGAAAGGATTTATTAAAAAAGGAATTAATGTTCAGGTGAATAAGCCACAGTCAAAAAAAAAATAAATAAATAAAAACTGCATCATAAGGAGGGAGGAAAATGTCCTAAAAAGCACAGTTAATTTCAGGAGTGCCATGATTTGTTCTCTCTGGGCCTTATAACAAAAGTACTCTGGCCCCTTTTGTGTGTTGTCTAATGTCTGGTGCACCAATCTGTTCTCAGTTTCAATTCATGTATGTTTGTGTCCAGTCTGTATGAATGAATGTTCTATATTTTATGTTGGATAATAATGATGGTATAAAAAATTTTATCTGCAAAGCCAAGAGCTGCCAGGTGCCTCAACCAGGAATTAGTCATATGGCAGGAGGGTCCCTGCTGGAAAACTGTTCGTTTTAGGAAAAAAGGGCGAGTCTACAATCTCTTAGTTTCAGGGTAAAAAAGCTGATAAATGGTTCGTGATTAATGAATTTGACAAATTATAAAGTGCCCTTTATTCTATGATTGTAGCTACAAAAATTAATATTCTCTGATTGGTCTAAATGTAACTGCTTCATTTGGTGCTTTTTTATTGGAAATGTGTTCTGTGTGTTTTCACAATCAGCTCAAAAGTTGTTGGTTAAGATTAATAATTGTTACATTGCTACAGATAGTCTTAAATTTCATAACTCAACTTCAGAGTTCTTCTAACATGTGACATAAGGAAGGCCAAGAGACAGGGTCTCTAAGGATATTTCTAGTTTAAATATTAATTAATGTGGTTTCTATTCTAAAAACTATAATTTAAGATAAGGTTTAAAGCAATGGCTCTTTATTAAAGCAGTAAAGCTTACATATATTCATAGGTATTAATTAGCAGCCTAACTTTGTAATATGATAGTAATGCTTCTAATATTATTGATTTTAAAGATGATAAATTGTTTTAAACGTGGGTTTTGCTTTCCCAAGTTTGTAGATATTGCAAAAGACACTTGAAAATTATGGTTAAAACTGCCAGTGTTCCATTGACTGCAGCTTGCAGTTTGATTGCAAATTTAAGATTTTCTACTCACCCATATATTGTTAATTAAGATTATTACAAGAGTAATCATCCTATAATTGTGCTAATACTTCATACAAAACTTAGACAGAGTTATCTAGCTATGTTTGTCTTTATGCATAGATTAGACCCGCATACAATCAGTTTGTGTATAGTTGATGCCTGGCAGGAAACTGCAGTTGGGCAATTTTTTCACAACACTAAAGTCAAATAACCTCATTAAAAAATGGGGATCAGAGCTAAACAAAGAATTCTCACCTGAGGAATACCGAATGGCTGAGAAGCACCTGAAAAAATGTTCAGCATCCTTAATGATCAGGGAAAAGCAAATCAAAACAACCCCGAGAGTCCATCTCACACCAGTCAAAATGGCTGAGAT
This sequence comes from Mus caroli, assembly GCF_978045245.1. NCBI lineage: Eukaryota > Metazoa > Chordata > Mammalia > Rodentia > Muridae > Mus > Mus caroli. Next base: position 244,556 of record NW_028227299.1, read on the forward strand.
CAAAAATTCAGGTGACAGCAGATGCTGGCAAGGATGTGGAGAAAGAGGAACACTCCTCCATTGTTTTGGAATTGCAAGCTTGTACAACCACTCTGGAAATCAATCTGGCGGTTTTTAGAAAATTGGACATGGTACTACCAGAGGATACTGCAATACCTCTCCTGGGCATATATCCAGAAGGTGTTCTAACTAGTAAGAAAGAAACATGCTCCACTATGTTTATAGCAGCCTTATTTATAATAGCCAGAACCTGGAACGAACCCAGATGCTGATCAATAGAGAAATGGATACCAAAAATGTGATACATTTACACAATGGAGTACTACACAGCTATTAAAATGAATGAATTTATGAAATTCCTAGGCAAAAGGTTGGACCTGGAGGAAATTATCCTGAGTGAGGTAACCCAATCACAAAAGAACTCAAATGATATTTTCTCACTGATAAGTGGATATTAGCCCAGAAACTTAGAATACCATAGATATAAGATACAATTTGCAGAACACATGAAACTCAAGAAGAATGAAGACCAAATTGTGGATACTTTGCCCCTTCTTAGAATTGGGAACAAAACATCCATGGAAGGAGTTACAGAGACAAAGTATGGAGCTGAGACAAAAGGAGGGACCATTTAGTGACTGCCATATCCAGGGATCCATCCCATACTCAGCCTCCAAATGCTGACACCATTGCATACACTAGCAAGATTTTGCTGACAGGACCCTGATATAGCTGTCTCTAGTGAGACTACACTGGGGCCTAGCAAACACAGAAGTGGATGCTCACAGTCAGCTATTGGATGGATCACAGAGCCCCAAATGGAGGAGCTAGAGAAAATAGGAAAGGAGCTAAAGGGATCTGCAACCCTATAGGTGGAACAACATTATGAACTAACCAGTTTTCCAGAGCTCTAACTCTAGCTGCATATGTATCAAAAGATGGCCTAGTCGGCCATCACTGGAAAGAGAGCCCCATTGTTCTTGCAAACTTTAATTGCCCCAGTACAGGGGAAAGTCAAAGCCATGAATTGGGAGTGGGGGGTAGGGGAGTGGGGGGTAGTGAATAGGGGACTTTTGGGTTAGCATTGGAAATGTAAATGAGGAAAATACCTAATAAAAAAAAAAGAAAACAAAAAATCCTAGACATACACTAAAACCCTGAAAACCTAAAAAGACAAAAACAAACAAACAAAACAAAACAAAACAACAAAAAAACTCTAAAACACTCTTCTAAAAAAACTAAGAAACATGTTAAAAAATCCCTACTATTCTAAAAAAAAAAATAAAAATAAGTCAAAACTGTCGATAAAATACTGTAATTTTAAAATTTCTTTCTTTTTTTCTTTTTTTCTTTGTTTCTTTGTTTCTTTCTTTGTTTCTTTGTTTCTTACTTACTTTCTTTCTTTCTTCCTCTCTTTCGTTCTTTCTTTCTTTCATTCTTTCTCTCTCTTTCATTCTTTCTTTTCTTTCTTTTTCCTTCCTTCCTCCTTCCTTCCTTCCTTTCTCTTTTTCTTCCTTACTTCCTTTCTTTCTTTTCTCTCTCTCTCTCTCTCTCTCTCTCTCTCTCTCTCTCTCTCTCTCTCTCTCTCTCTCTCTTTGTTTCTTCCTTTCTTTTCTGTCACTGTTACTTTCTTTTTAACTTCTTTCTCTCTCTGACCTTCCTTTTTTTTTTTGCTTTTTGTTTTGTTTTGTTTTTTAATTTTTTTTAGGAAGGGTTTCTCTATGTATCATTGGCTGTCCTGGAATGCACTTTGCAGACCTGACTGACCATGAACTCAGAAATCCAAGACCTCTTTCACTAAAAAGTTGAGAAAAAACGTGTGGATCACCCCTGACTGGAAACCCTAAAATTCTCAAACCCAAAAATAAAACCTTAATTTTTTTTAAATCTATTAAAAAACATTCACACACAGACACATACAGACACAAATAGTAAAACCATAAAATATAACCCTAAATCAAAAAAAAAAGAAAAAAGAAAGAAAAAAACAGACTAAAAAGCTTTAAAAATTTCTAAACATACACTAAATCTCTGAAAAATCTAAAAGACAAAAAACAAAAAAATACAGGAAAACCGATATTCTAAAACACTCTTCTAAAAACAATAAAAAACATTTTTTAAAAATCCCTATTCTAAAATAATAAAGCCAATAATGTCGATAAAATACATTAATGTATAAATTTCTTTCTTTTTTCTTTTTTTTAATTTTTTGTTTGTAAGTTTCTTTCTTTCTTTCTTCCTTTTTTTTCTTTCTTTCATTCATTCATTCATTCATTCTTTCTTTCTTTCTTTCTTTCCTTCTGTCTTTCTTTCCTTCTGTCTTTCTTGTTTGTTTGTTTGTTTGTTTGTTTGTTTTCTTTGTGTAAGGCTTGGTTTCTCAGTGTATACCCTTGAAGTCATGGAAATCAATCTTTAGACCCATCTGGCCTTGAACTCAGAAATCCACCTGCCTGTACCTAACCAAGTGTGTGATTGAAGTCATGGAGAACAATGCAGTGGCAACACTAAAACTTTTAAACCCCCAAAAATATAACCCTAAAAATTAAAAGAAAAAAATTTCTTTCTTTCTTTCACTCTTTCTTTCTCTCTTTCTTTCTTTCTTTTGTGTGTGTGTGTGTGTGTGTGTGTGTGTGTGTGTGTGTGTGCGTGTGTGTGTGTGTGTGTGTGTGTTTTGGAGACTAGAATTCTTTGTGTTTACATTGGCAGTCATGGAAATCACTCTGTAGACCAGGCAAGCCTTCAATTTAGAAATCTGCCTGATTCTGCCTACCAAGTGTAGGATTTAAGGCATCGGTCACCATTGCCTGGAAACACTAAAACTCTTAAAACTGAAAATTAAGACTAAAAATTAAAACAAAACAAATTAAAACAAAACAAAACAAACAAAAAACACAAAAACACAAAACAACAACAACTAAAAAAAAAATCAAGAACACACAGACACA